>NC_082707.1:183699660-183702160 GCF_030144855.1 Hypanus sabinus | reverse complement strand
GCATTTTCTACATTTGTAGAACTGTGCCAACAGCATCTGTCACCCCTCCAGCTATACAAGCAGGTCCAGAGATTCACGGTTTACTAGTGGGAGACTGATGCTCAAACAGAGCAGAGTTCGGGGGGGGGGGGGGGGTGGGGGTTCACCAGGACCGCACGTGCTATCATGGGAGGCTTGGCAAACTGGGGTTGTTTTCTCTAAAGTGATGGAGGCTGAGGGAAGATCAGACAAGATTATGAGAGGCAGAGATAGAATAGACAGGGAGTATCAGTTTGCAAAGGTTGAAGGATGCTTGGAGAGTTATGGATGGTATGGTGATAGAGACAAGTACATTATAGGCTTTGATAGGCGCCTGGATGTGAGGAAGATGGAGGGATATGGACATGGTGTAGGATGGAAGAATTAGAGTGGACTGTTTTTGATTTGCTTTTTGACCGGTTAGGCACAACATTGTGGGCTGAATGGCCTGTTCCTGTTCTATTTTCTAGATGCCTCAAAGTTGCCATGCAAGTTGATAAGGTAGAGATCCAGGGTTCTGCTGTCCATTCTCCCAGTGACTGCAAATGGGTTTTCTCCGAGTGCTTCACTCTCCTCCCACACTCCAAAGGTGTAACCTTAGGGTTAGTGAGCTGTGGGCACGCCATGTTGGCATGGCGACACAATCCTTGCTGATTTGATTTGACACCAACAGCACATTTCACTGTAAAGGCCTAGATAGATTGGACATGGAGAGCATGTTTCCAGTAGTGGGGGAGTGTAGGACCATATCCTTTTAGAACAGAGATGAGGACTTTTTTTAAGCCAGAGGGTGGTGAATCTGTGGAATTCATTGCCACAGACAGCTGTGGAGGCCAAAATATTGGGAACTTAAAGAAGAGGTCGATAGGTTCTTTGATCAGTAAGGATGTCAAAGGTTATGGGGAGAAGGCAGGATAATGGGGTTGAGAGGAAAAGTAAATCAGCTGTGACTGAATGGTAGAGCAGACTCGATGGGCCAAATGGCTTCATTCTGCTCCTCAGTCTTATGGCCTGATGTTTTGATGTATTTGAGACGAATAAAGCTGGAATAATTTAAGGCTGGTTTGCAGTCGGCACAGACTGAACGAGCCAAAGAGGCTGTTTCTGTTTTTCGGTAACTCTGTGGCAATGGTTTTTGCAAAGTTGCAGGGAGCCCCTTGGGAAGCAAAGACAACTGGGGGAGAATGGTTTACCAGATTATCTTTGATTGGGAAATTGTAACAAGGAGCAAATGCCAGGGAAAGAAGAATGAGTGGCAATAAAGTCATGAGAAATAAATCATCACTTGGCTGCTGGAGCTCGTGCAGAATGTTTGTGGGAGGGAATTTCAAAGCCATTGGAGCTGGTGACTTAATCAGGATCCATGTGTGTGAATTTTTCCAGCATTTGCAATGCAGAAATCTTAAAATCAATTACAGATGAGGTCCTAATCATTCTTAAAAAGTTGAAGAAAGCTTGCTGTGAACCTGACGGGATTCCAGTAAATAACGTGGAATGGGAGGGGTGGGTGGGGAAGCAAGGCTGTGGATAACGACTGTGAAAATGTTGATTTAGTTACTGATCGATCGAAATATTGAGCTGAGCCACCCAGCAGTCCCCTGATTTAATTCTGGTCTAAGCACAGGACAATTTACAATGACCAATTAACTGGTACATTTTTGGACTGTAGGAGGAAATGAGAACACCAGGAGGAAACCCGAGCACTCAAGGGAAGACTCTGCAAACTCCTCACAGGCAGCGACGGGAACTGAACTCTGGTTCCCCGTAATATAAAGTGTTGCGGTAACCACTGACATATACAGCCACTTAAATACTTTAACAGTCATGTTCCAGTTCAGTATCTGCTAGTGATGCACAGTAGCGTTGTGGTTAGAGCAGTGCTTTCCAGCACCAGCTATAAATCAGGGTTCAATTCCTGCTGCTGCCTGTAAGGAGTTTGTGCTGTACCTTCTCTGTGTGACCGCGTGAGTTTCTCCAAACGCTCCAGCTTCCTCCCACGTTTCAAAGGTGTACGGGTTAGGGTTAGGGGGCATGCTATGCTGAAGCTGGGGGCGTGACATCTGTTGTGGGCTGCCCCCAGCACATCCCCGGATAGCGATGTTCATTAAAGCAAATGATGTATTTCACTGTATGTTTTGTTGTTTTGATGCACTTGTGACAAATTAACCTAACCTCTTGCCATTTTTTAATATGGGGGATCCAAAATTCTGCTGGAGGCTGGAGACCCGAGTCGGCCTGAACTGTCCCAGCGATGGAGGACTGTGTATGTGCAGTAGTAGGAAGGAATGGGGCTTGTTTTTTTAGATTGTTATGTTCTGTGTTGTTCTGCTGAGCATTGTGGACACGCTGTGTTTGCACTGGTATGTGTGCTGACCCTTGTGGGCTACCCCAGCACATCCTTGGGTGTGTTGGTTGTTAACACAAATGACACATTTCACTGTACATTTCACTGTATATGTGATAAATAGATGAATCTGAACCT
>NC_082707.1:183512160-183694660 GCF_030144855.1 Hypanus sabinus | reverse complement strand
CTTTGTAGTGTTTCTTCTGCCCTCCAGGTGAACGTCTTCCAACAGAGAGTTCCCCAAAAAGCAGCTGCTTGGGTATGCGCTCGTCCGGCATGCGGATGGCGTGACCTGCCCACCGGGTCTGTACTCTCATCAGCAGTGTGCGCACTGATGGCAGACTTGCTCCAGAGAGAACTTCAGTGTCTGGTACTTTGTCTTGCCACCTGATGCCTAATATTATGCGAAGGCAAGTCACGTGAGCTGTCTTGCATGCTTTCGGTACACAGTCCACGTTTCCCATGCATACAGAGAGGGTAGTGAGTACCCCGGCTCTGTAGACCTTCAGTTTTGTTGCTGGGCTGATTCCTCGACGTTCCCATACAGTGGAGCGCAGTCTACCGAAAGCAGAACTTGCCTTTGCTATTCTGCAGTTAACTTCCGTATCAATAGTCACTGCTCGGGAGAGGGTACTGCCAAGGGAAGTGAACTGGTCCACGGCCTGTAGTTTCTCTCCTTTGATTGTGATTTCGGGTTCTGTGTACGGTGCACGAGGAGCAGGCTGGTGCATGACTTCAGTCTTTTTCATGTTGATGGTGAGACCAAAGTTGTCACAAGCTGTGGGGGATTTGTCCAAATTGACTTGCATCTGGCTCGGAGCCAGCTGACAGGGCACAGTCATCGGCAAATCACTTTGGTAAAAGCTTGAAATCTCCTTAGGTTGAAGAGCTTCCCACCCATTCTGTACTTGAGGCTGATTCCGGCATCACTGTCCTGGAAGGCATCATTCAGCATGGCAGTGAACATCATGCTGAACGGTGTGGGTGCGAGCACAAAGCCCTGTTTGACGCCATTGGTGACTAGGAATGCCTTAGAGCAGGGGTGTCAAACTCATTTTAGGTCACGGGCCGGATTGGGCAAAATGCAGCTTCATGCGGGCCGGATCAGTCGGGCGCGTGCGAACGCAGCTTTCATTGTCTCCGTTTTTTCAGCCTGTTCTCATGTGTCTCAGTCTCTGCTATAACTACAAAGTGTTTCACTTCACAAATTCCGTTTCTTATGAAGAAGACTGCTGATCAAGCATTATTTTTATGATTGGTATTAACTTACAATCATAGGCTTCATATCGCCGGGCCATTAATAATTAAAATAATAGATCTATCTAAAATGATCTCATGGGCCGGATATAATTGTACGCTGGGTCGGATATGGCCCGTGGGCCTTGAGTTTGACACCTATGCCTTAGAGGATTCTCCGCCGTCCAGCACTCTGGCCATCATGGAACTGATGTACCACCTGAATGGATTTGGTGGGGCAGCCAAACTTTGACGTGATCTTCCGCAGGACTTATCGGCAGACAGTATCAAAAGCTTTCGTGAGGTCAACCAAAGTTGTGTAAAGTTCACAATTCTGCTCCTGACACTTCTCTTGAAGTTGCCGTGCAGTGAAGATCATGTCAATAGTCCCACGACCTTTGCAAAAGCCACACTGACTCAGGCAGCAGGCCCAGCTCCAGATGAGTGACCAGACGATTTAGCAGGACTCTTGCAAGGATCCTTCCTGCGATGGAGAGCAGCGAGATTCCTCAGTGGTTGTCACATACTTGTCGATTGCCCTTCCTCTTGTAGAGGGGTACAATGGATGCATCTTTAAGTTCCTGAGGAATGGATCCTTGCTTCCAAAAAGACTGGAACAACTCGGTGAGCTTCTCTATAAGTACAGGACCACCAGCTTTGTAGATCTCTGCAGGTACGGCGTCTACCCCTGGGGCTTTGCCACTGGATAGCTGGCTGACAGCTTCCGTGACTTTGGCTGCCACCGGTGGGTCACCGTGGTGAGAAGGAGTACAGGACCAGAGTGGGGAATAGAAGCAGGAGGGATTTTTTTTAATGGAAGGAGAAATTGATGTTCATGCCATCAGGTTGAAGGCTACCCAGATAGAATATAAGGTGTTGTTTTTCTGTTCTGTGGGTGGCCTCATCTTGACACAGCATAATCCAGGGGTAACAACCTTCACTGGTGTGTCTCTCCCCCTCCCCTTTCTCCCACGGTCCACTCTCCTCTCCTATCAGATTCCTTCTTCAATCTTCCTCTTTTCTACCTATCACCTTCCAGCTTCTCACTACATTCCTCCATTCCTCCTTTCCCTTCACCTGGTTTCTCCTGTCACCCACACTCCTTCCCCTCCCCACCCCCATATACTGGCTTCCCCTTCCTTTCCAGTCCTGAGGAAGGATCTTGAACCAAAATTTCAATCGTATATTCCTCTCCATAGCTGCCTGACCTGCCGAGTTCTGCCAGCATTTTGTGTGTTATGTAGCCCTATAGACCTTTTCTGCCTAACTCCATAAGTTCTCCTTATAGGACCTCATTTCCCTTTCTGCGGTGATATCCCGAAGCTGTGGTGATCCAACCCTCTCCCTTTGTAGATACATAGTTTTAACCATGGAGTGTTTTCCCTTCACACCGATTGACTTCAGTTTTGTCACGACACCTTGACATCCCTTTTGGCAAAATGCTGTTGTAATGCCCAGGGCACCTCTCTCAAACAACAACCAGAACTCAGTCCATTGTCAACATCAGCGAGCCAAATATTCCTCACTTTGACCTGGACACCAATACTGTTTCTCTCCAAAGAAGCACAAGAGATTCTGCCAATGCTGGAAACCTTGAGCAACATGCACAAAAATGCTGAAGGAACTCGGCTGGTCATGTAAGATAGAACATAGGACATAAAATTCTATAGAACAGCACAGGCTCTCTGGCCCATAATGTTATGCTGACCTTATAATCTACTCTAATATCAACTTAAACCTTCCCTCCCTCGTAGACCTCCATATTTCTTTCATCTATGTCCCTGTTTCCAAGTTGCTTATTTCCCCTTAATGTTTAGGGAATTAGAACAAGGGAGTCAGGCAGCATCTATGGAGGGAAACAGACAGTTAATGTTTCGGGCTGAGACCCTTCATTGGGACAGATACTGCCTGACACCTTGGGTATTCCTGTTTCTATTCTAGATGTAGTACAACATCTGCAGTATTTTGTTTTGACCATACTGAGTATCAGTGAAGAGTTAATTAAAAACATAAAATGCTGGCAGAACTCAGCAGGCCAGGCAGCATCTATGGGAGGAGGTAGTGATGACGTTTCGGGTCGAAACCCTTCATCAGGAGAGTTTATTGGCAATCTGCAAGGAAGGAGCAATAATTAACGTTTCTAGTTCAAGATTCTTTGTTGGATCTTGGAAGGTTTGGTGGAATGATGAGGTCCATCTGCTTTTTGGTGCATTTGTTGTGCTTGTTCAGACCACTGAAGACAAAACTCTTTGTTGGTGCTCAAGTCAAAAGTTTAATTCTGGAAAGGGTAGACTATTTTCTAAATGGGGAGAAAATACAAAACAAAAACCTTGGGTGCAAAGGGACTTGGGAGTCCATGTGCAGGATTCCCTAAAGGTTAGTTTGCAGGTTGAGTTGGTGGTGAGGAAGGCAAATGCAATGTTAACATTCATTTCAAGAGGACTAGAATAGAAAAGCAAGGATGGAATGTTGAGACTTTATGAAGCACTGGTGAGCCCTCACTTGGAGTATTGCGAGCCGTTTGGGGCCCCTTATCTTAGAAAGGATGTGCTGAAACTGGAGAGGGTTCAAAGGGGGTTCACAAAAATGATTCCAGGATTGAATGGACTGTCATATGAAGAGTGTTTGATTGCTCTGGGCCTGCATTCCCTAGAATTCTGAAGAATGAGGGCTGACCTCATTGAAACATATCGAATAGTGAAAGGCCTTAATAGAGTGGATGTGGGGAGGATGTTTCCTATAGTGGGGGGTCTAAGGATAGATAGATACTTTATTGATCCCACAGGAAATTACAGTGTCACAGTAGCATTACAAGTGCAAGATATACAAATATTAGAAGAGAAGTAAGCAGGAATAAAAAAAAAATATGTTACCTTAAAAATAAAACAGAGCTAAACAGGGCTTAGAGTCCTGGTAAGCAGAGGTAAATAACAGGAAGAGATAATTGCTTCTCTGACGTTAGATTGACTCAGGATTGGAGGGAGGCGAATGTTGTCCCCTTGTTCAAAAAAGGTAATAGGGATAGTCCAGGTAATTATAGACCAGTGAGCCTTACGTCTGTTGTGGGAAAGCTGTTGGAAAAGATTCTTAGAGATGGGATCTATGGGCATTTAGAGAATCATGGTCTGATCAGGGAGAGTCAGCATGGCTTTGTGAAGGGCAGATCGTGCCTGATAGAGTTCTTTGAGGAGGTGACCAGGCATATAGATGAGGTTAGTGCAGTGGATGTGAACTACATGGATTTTAGTAAGGCATTTGACAAGGTTCCACATGGTAGGCTTATTCAGAAAGTCAGAAGGCATGGGATCCAGGGAAGTTTGGCCAGGTGGATTCAGAATTGGTTTGCCTACAGAAGGCAGAGGGTTGTGGTGGAGGGAGTACATTCAGATTGGAGGGTTGTGACTAGTGGTGTCCCACAAGGATCTGTTCTGGGACCTCTACTTTTCGTGATATTTATTAACAACCTGGATGTGGGGGTAGAAGAGTGGGTTGGCAAGTTTGCAGACGACACTAAGGTTGGTGTTGTTGTAGATAGTGTAGAGGATTGTCAAAGATTGCAGAGAGACATTGATAGGATGCAGAAGTGGGCTGAGAAGTGGCAGATGGAGTTCAACCCAGAGAAGTGTGAGGCGGTACACTTTGGAAGAACAAACTCCAAGGCAGAGTACAAAGTAAATGGCAGGATACTTGGTAGTGTGGAGGAGCAGAAGGATCTGGGGGTACATGTCCACAGATCCCTGAAAGTTGCCTCACAGGTAGATAGGGTAGTTAAGAAAGTTTATGGGGTGTTAGCTTTCATAAGTTGAGGGACAGAGTTTAAGAAACACAATGTAATGATGCAGTTCTGTAAAACTCTAGTTAGGTCACACTTGGAGTGCTGTGTCCAGTTCTGGTTGCCTCAGTATAGGAAGGATGTGGAAGCATTGGAAAGGGTACAGAGGAGATTTACCCGGATGCTGCCTGGTTTAGAAAGTATGGATTATGATCAGAGATTAAGGGAGCTAAGGCTTTACTCTTTGGAGAGAAGGAGGATGAGAGGAGACATGATAGAGGTGTACAAGATATTAAGAGGAATAGACAGAGTGGGCAGCCAGCGCCTCTTCCCCAGGGCACCATTGCTCAGTACAAGAGGACATGGCTTTAAGGTAAGGGGAGGGAAGTTCAAGGGGGATATTAGAGGAAGGTTTTTCACTCAGAGAGTGGTTGGTGCATGGAATGCACTGCCTGAGTCGGTGGTAGAGGCAGATACACTAGTGAAGTTTAAGAGACTACTAGGCAGGTATATGGAGGAATTTAAGGTGGGGGGTTATATGAGAGGCAAGGTTTGAGAGTCGGCACAACATTGTGGGCCGAAGGGCCTGTAATGTGCTGTACTATTCTATGTTCTATACCAGAGGACACAGCCTCAGAACAGAGGGGCATCCTTTTAGAATGGAGACGAGGAGGGATTTCATTAACCAGAGAGTGGTGAATCTGTGGAATGTGTTGCCACAGGCAGCTGTGGAGACCAAGGCTTTATGTATATTTAAAGCACGGGTTGATGGATTCTTGATTGGTCAGAGTATGAAGAGATATGGGGGGAAGGCAGGAGATTGGGGCTGAAGGGAAAACTGGCCAGCCTTGAGGAAATGGCAGAGCAGACTCGATGGGCCAAATGGCCTAATTCTGCTCCTATATCTTATGATCTTAATTCGCTTTTGGTAATGGTTTGAACTAGAACGGAACAGGATGGAGAGAAATCGGATGGAGTATGACGAGACAGTTCTGATAAAGAGTTTCATGTCCAAAACTTTCCCCCAATGTCAATAAAACAAGAGATAGTCATTGACTTCAGGAGGGGAGCAGTGCACATGCTCCTGCCTACATCAACAGTGCTCAGTTTGGGAGGATTGAGAGCTTCAAGTTCCTAGGTGTGAACATCAACAATGGCCTGGAGGGGGACCACTATCCTCACAGGGAGGTTTGGGAGTGCTTCTCGGGATGGTTAGACTAGCTTGATAGGGAGGGGGTGGTATCAGAGTTATGGGTCATCAAGTGGAATGATTGCAGACAAGGTTAGGTCAAGAACATCTGAACAGTAGGACAGGCGAGGCCAGATAAATGAATACAGTGAGGCTGATGGATTAAGCACAAACTCGGCAATCTGTGAATCTGCGGCCTCTGTGGAGGGGAATAAGCAGTCGACATTTCATCAGGACTGGAAAGGAAAGGGGAAGAAACAATAGCTCTCCAACGCTTCTACATCCTCAGAAGGCTGGAGAAATTCAGCGTCTCCCCATCGGCCATCATCGATGTTTACCGATACACCACAGAAAGTGTTCTGTTTGGATGCGTAACGGCTTGGCCTGGTATAGCAACTGCTCCGCGCGTGACTGCAGGAAACTGTAAAAAATTGTGAGCACAGCTCAGCACACACAGAAACCAGCCTCTCCCCCCACCCCCTTGGATACTGTCTCTACTTCTCACTGCCTCAGCTAACCCACCCCAAACATTCTCAGGTAGAAGATACAAAAGCCTGAAAGCACGTACCATCAGCTTCGGTCCCATTTTTGTACAATCTCTTGTATGATCAGATAGCCTCCTAATCCCACAACCTGATTGTGCACTTTATTGTCTACCTTTACTGCACATTCCCTGTAGCTTTTACGCTTTATTCTGCATGGTGAATGTTCTACCTAATTCCAGCTCGTGTGTATAGTGTTTAGGAAGGAGTAGAAACTCTGGTGAAGGGGCTTGCCGTGTCCATTCTGGGCAGCTCACTCACCTTTCCCCACTGGGAACTCAGCTCTCACTTGTGGCTCCAAGTAGCTGTCTGCATATAACAGCAGCCACATCCCGGCACGCCTCTTCAACAGACGGGCTAAACCAGTTGTGGGGGGTGGGGGGGCTCATACCCTGATGAGATAAGGCCATGCCTGTCCTAGCATGTGATGCCAGCTCTGGCAGACTGGGCAGATGAGATCAGACAGCCAAGAGGGCAATCCTTCAATGTTTCATGCAGAGAAAAGGGCATGACAAGGCACAGAAGTCATGATCTTCCACTGCTTGTGATGACGACTCGTACCACCAGACTCGGACTTCTGAGATCGGGAGAGTGGAACTGCCCCAGTGCACAGGCTTTTCCACTTCAAAAACTCTCCCTGTCACTGTTGGATATGTGACAATATACAACCAATACCAATAATAAATTTACTGGAAAACTGTCCCCAAACTTGGATTCTGTGAGGAGGTCAAAGCTACAAGTGAAAGGAATTATTGCCTGTGGCTTAATGTAAGAGTTCTTATATCAAGTTTTGATTTTAAAAGTGATTTAAAAAATACATTGTTATTTAAGCCAAGAAACAACTTTGGAAGACAGAAAAGTGCACAGCATATTCTACTCCCATTAAAGGGCAGCAAACAGTGAGGTGTGTTAGCCATCCCAGGTCCTGGATTGGAGGTCCGGAACAGATGGGAATCAGGAGGGCCAGTGACCACCACCCAGATCACCAGGGTCAGAGGTCTGCGTGAGTCTGGAACATAAGGCCCAAATGTCAAACCCGTGATTGGAGAGTCCGGTGGTTGATACCCAGAGGGAAAAGCCAAAGGTCAATGTCCAGAGCTTGGCAAGTCCTGAGGTAGAGGCCTGAGGAGTGAAGTCCCTGGGTCAGAGGCCCAGTGTTTGCAAGTTTAAGAGTCCAAGGCCAAGGACTGAAGGCCTGAAGGCAACTTGCCCTGGGATTCGAGGCCAGTCTGCGTGTGTGCGAGTGGGTGGGTGGGAAAGGGGCTTTTCCTGCTGTTGTTATTTTGTGTTGTTGATGCTGTTCATGTTGTTCTGCCGAACACTGTGGGCACGCTATGTCAGCACTGGAACGTGTGGTGCCACCTGCACATCCTTATGTGTGTTATTTACACAAATCATGCACTTTTTTAAACATGTTTTAATGTACACCTGATAAATAAATCCAAATCTGAATCGCAGGTTCAGGCGAGGACAGGGATGTTCTCCCCAGCTTTTCACACAGATCCCCAAATGAGTTCATGTCCATCGGATCTCACTCGAAAGTAGGTCTCCCAGATAGTGCCTGTACTGCCGCGGTAGGCTCAGCATTCATTCCGGGTCTCTGTTCTTACAGATGTCAAGAGAATACTGGCCCTTGAGGTAACGCTCACCGTGGCTGGAGGAATGACGCAGCATCCCGGTGGGTCGACCCGCCCTGTGTCTCGTGCTTGAAAGAGATTCACCACGGGCTCGAGGAGCCTCATCAGGAAGCTGCGCGTGCTCTCGGAGATGAAGGTGTAGAGGACGGGGTCGGCAACACAATTCAGACTGGTGAGCAGCAGCCCAAAGTGGTAGTAGTGGAACAAGGTCTTCACGGAGGTGCAGTCCGTCTCGAGCAGAGTTCGGGTCAGCAGGAGTATGTGATAGGGAACAAAACAAACGCAGAAAATCACAATGCCGCTCAAGACTAACCTTTTGATCCTCAGCTTCTGATCCTGTTGAACGCTGTCACTCTTGTTTATTGATGCCAACACCCTGTGGTAAGAGAAGGACAACACAATAATGGGGAGAAGGAAGCCAACTGAGAAACGATAATAATTGACAATCTTCTGCCATCTTTGAAGGGGATAATGCTCGAAGCAGAGCAAATGGTTGTTCTGATCCATCACTGTCTCATTGTGGTTGAGGATGAAAAGGCTCATTCCAATCTCCTTACTCCAGACCAGGACACTGACCAGAAGGGCGGCCTTCACAGTTCGAAAAGAATAGAACCGCAAAGGGTAGACCACCGCGAGGTAGCGATCCATGGAGATGCAGCAGAGAAAGGCGATGCTGACGTAGATGTTCTCATAGAGGATGAGACCGGTGAGCCTGCAGAGAACCTCACCATGTACCCAGTTATCTCCGTTCAGTAGGTACTGAATCCATAGGGGCAAGCAAGCGAGGTGCAGCAGGTCAGAGATGGTCAAGTTGCAGAGGTAGACCCCCAGTTCGTTGCCCTGCTTGATCTGCAGGTAGCTGTGGAACAGCGACAGGAGGCTGGTGGGAAGACTGATGATAAGTATAATGATGTAGACTGCTGAAAACAGGCCCTGGTGGATGGTGAAATCCAGAGTACAGTTAGTGCAATTGACTTCATTACACTGCGACTGGTTGGCCATCATCATGGAGAGTAAGATGGATGTGCTCCTCCGATTGGCTCTCCTCTCTGTAGTCAGGAAATTGGAGGGGGTTTTCAAGCGTGTTTGGTTATTATAGTCCTCCTAAGGGATGGCAGGGGGAGGAAAATAGAAAATAATTAGTTAAATAAAACAGGTTATGGGTTTTGCCAAGAGCGTATCTCAACTTTGGAACTACTACTGAGGCTGAAGGAGAGAAAAGGAGGAACAAGGTTCAGGGGGCATCATAGACGGGACAGGGAGAGGTTCAAAGGGACAACGCACACAAAATGCTGGAGGAATTCAGCAGGTCAGGCAGCATTTATGGAAAAGAGTACAGTTGACATTTTGGGCCAGTCCTGCCAAAGGGTTTTGGCCCGAAACGTTGACTGCACTCTTTTCCATAGATGCTGCCTGGCCTGTTGAGTTCCTCCAGCATTTTGTGTGTGCTGCTTGGATTTCCAGCATCTACAAATTTTCTCCAGTTTGTGAGAGGTTCAAAAGGGTCAGGAGGAAATGTAGATGGAACAGGACGAGATGGCTTTTTAGAGTAGCTTGTGCTTGAGCCTACTTGGGGAAAGGGTATCTTAGATTGGGTGTTATGAGATAACCCTGATCTTATCAGGAGCTTAATATAAAGAACTCTTAGGAGGCAGTGGTCATCATATGATTGAATTCATACTGCAATTTGAGGGGGAGAAGCACAAGTCAGATGTATCAGTATCGCAGTGGAATAAAGGGAATTACAGAGGCATGAGAGAGGAGCTTGCCCAGGTGGATTGGAGAAACATACTGGTGGGGAGGACAGCGGAGCAAAGATGGCTGAAGTTTCTGGGAATAGTTTACAAGGTGCAGGATAGATAGGTTCCACAGAAGTTTTTCTCAGATGGCATGGGTAGGCAGCCATGCTGATAAGGGAAGTTAAGGATTGCATCAAAGCCAAGGAAAAGGGCATATAAGGTAGCAAAAGTGAGTGGGAAGCTTTTAAAATCCAACACAAGGCAACTATAAAAGCTATAAGAAGGAAAAAGATGAAATATGAGGGCAAACTAGACAATAATCTAGTAAGCAGGATATAAAAGTTTTTTCAGTTATATAGAGTAAAAGGGAGGTGAGAGTTAATATTGGACCACTAGAAATTATGCTGGTGAGGAAGTATGGACAAAGAAATGGCAGATTAACTTAATAAGTACTTTGTAACAGTCTTTACTGTGGAAGACACTAGCAGTGTGCCAGAGGTCCGTGAGTGCCATTGGTATTACAAAGGAAAAAGTGCTAGGCAAACTCAAAGGTCTAAGGTGGATAAGTCACCTGGACCAGATGGACTACATCCCAGAGTCCTGAGAGAGATTGCTGAAGAGATTGGTCGTGATCTTTCAAGCAACAGTTGGTTCTGGCATGGTCCCAGAGGACTGGAAGATTGCAATGTCACTCCAGTCTTTAAGAAGGGGGGAAGGCAAAAGAAAGGAAATTAAAGGCCAGTTAGCCTCACCTCAATGATTGGGAATGTGTTGGGGTTTATTATTAAGGATGAAGTTTCAGGCTTCTTGGAGACTAATGATAAAATAAGTCAAAGTCAGCATGTTTTCTCTAAAGCCTGTTAAATCTTTTAGAGAGTTCTTCAAAGAAGTAACAAACAGGGTGGACAAAGGAAAGGCAGTGGATGTCATTTAATTAGATTTTCAGAAGGCATTTGATAAGGTGCGACACATGAGGCTGCTTAACAAGATAAAATCCTACAGAAAGATACTGGCATGAATAGAGGCATGACTAACAGGCAGAAGGCAGTGAGTGGGAATACTTTCTGTTTGGCTGCCAGTGACTAGTGGTGTTCCTCAGGGGTCAGTATTGGGATTGCTACTTTTCACATTGTTTGTCAATGATTTGGATAATGGAATTGATGGCTTTGTGGGAAAGTTTGCAGATGATACGAAAATAGGTGGAGGGGTAGGTAGTGCTGAGGAAGCAATGCGATTCCAGCAGGACTTAGACAAATTGGAAGAATGATCAAAAATCTAGCAGATAGAATACAGTATTGGGAAATGTATGATAGTGCAATTTTGTAAAATGAACAATAATGCAGATTATTATCTAAATGGGAAGAAGGTTCAAACATCAGAGGTACAGGGGTGCTTAGGAGTCCTCATGCAAGACTCCCAGAAGGTTAATTTACAGGTTGAGTCTGTGGTGAAGAAGGCAAATGCAATGTTGGCATTTATTTCAAGGGGAGTAGAATATAAAAACAAGGAGATAATGCTGAGCCTTTATAAGCCACTAGTCAGGTCACACTTGGAGTATTGTCAACAGTTTTGGGCCCCATACCTCAGAAAGGATGTGGTGTCATTGGAGAGAGTTCAGAGGAGGTTCATGAGGATGATTCCAGGAATGAAGGGGTTAACACATGAGGAGTGTTTGGCAGCTTTGGGCCTGTACTCTCTGGAATTTAGAAGAATGAAGGAGGATCTCATTGAAACTAACTGAATGTTGAAAGGACTAGATAGGGTGGATATGGAGATGATGTTTCCTATGGTGGGAGTGTCCAGAACTAGAGACCGCAGCTTCAAAACTGAGGGGTGACCTTTTAGAATAGAGATAAGGAAGAATTTTTTTTTGGCCAAAGATTGGTGAATTTGTGGAATGCTCTGCCACAGACTGCAGTGGAAGCCAAGACTATGTGTATATTGAATGCAGGCATTGATCGTTTCCTGACTGGTCAGGGCATCAAAGGATATGATGAGAAGGCAGGTGTATGGGGTTGAGTGGGATCCAGGATCAGCCATCGATGGAATGGCAGAGCAGACTCGATGGGCTGAATGGCACAAATCTGCTCAAATGTCTTATAGTCTTATGGTTCAAAGGAATCAGAAGGAAACACAGATGGGACAGGGGAGATTCAAGGGGAGTAGGAGGGGACATGGATATGACAGGGAGTGATTCAAGGGGGTCAAGGGGAGATAATGAATGCGACAGGAGGAGGCTCAAGGTAATCAGGAGGGGGTGTAGACGGGACAGAGTTGGAATAGGAATGGGAAGTAGAATTAAAATTGGTCCCCCCCTCCACTATTGTTTTTTGCAGTTTTCCAATGACCAAGGTTAAACCAGCAGGTCTATGGTTCCTGATTCTCCCCAGTGCACACCCTGTCTTTCTCATTCAGTCTGATAATTACATTCACCTTATCCAAAGTGCACACTAGCCTGTGTATGCATAGACTCCACCAAGTCCATATCACACCCGTGATGTGAATGGAGGAAAGTTTAGTGGAGCTGTCAGAGGCAGGTTTTTATTAAATCCAAAAAGTGTCCAAATTGCCAGGGGATTATGGGGAACTTTCTGGAATGATAGTCTCCTTGGAACAAAGAGGGGGCAGAGAGAGGAGAGAAGAGAGACAGAAGAAGGAGAGAGAGAGAGAGAGGAAGAGGGGGGAAGAGGGAAGGGGGAATGTTGCAGCTCTATAAAACTTTGGTGAGATCACACTTACTGTATGTGTTCAGTTCTGACTGCCTCATTATATGAAGGATATCAAAGCTTTACAGAGAGTACAGAGGAGATTTACCAGGATGATGTCTGGTTTAGAGAGCATGATTTATGAGGAAAGGTTTAATGAGCTATGGCTTTTCTCATTGGAGTGAAGGAGGATGAGAGGTGACTTGATAGAGATGTACATATGAGATGATAAGAGACATAGGCTGGGTGGACAGAAAGAGACATTTTCCCCAGAGTGGCAATGGCCAATACCTGAGAACATCCTTTTCAGGTGAATAGAGGAAGGTTTCAGGGAGCTTTCAGAGGTAGGATTTTAACACAGAGTGATGGGTACTTGCAATGCACTGCTGGGAGAGGTGCTAGCCATTGATACAATGGGACATTTGAAAAACTTTTAGATAGGCACATGGATGTAATAGAAATGGAAGGTTATAAGCTGTGAGGAAGGGAAGGATGAGATTGATAGTGGAGTGGGTGTGTGGAATCGGCACAACATCATGGGCTGAAGGGCTTGTACTGTTCTACACAAACCCTGTGCAACCTACACTGCTCCATACCGATCAGATTTACTGTACGTCCCTCATTGCCAAATAACGTCCTGCTGATTAAATGCATTTCTATGCGTGCGCATGCTGCTCACTATAGACCAGTGAAGGCCAACATGTTCATTATATGGTCAACAATTTCACCCACCGTATCCCATCATATGTCACCACTCAGTTAACCATGGTGAGCATTCTGACTGTTCACAGCAATGTCTAATGCAGAGGCTGTAATGCACAGGATTGGAAAAAGCTGCAGAGGTCTGTAAACTCAGCCAGCTCCATCGTGGGCCACCCTACCACTAAGGACATGTTCATAAAGGAAGCTTCCATCATTAAGAACCCTCACCATCCAGGACATGCCCTCTTCTCATTGCTACAATCAGAGAAGAGCTACAGGAGCCTGAAGACACTCATTCAGCCTTTAGGAACAGCTTCTTCCTCTTCATCATCAGATTTCTAAATAGTTTATGAACTCATCAACACTATTTCTCTATTTTACTCTCTTTTTGCATTACTTACATTTTTCAACATTTTTTTATTACAAATTATTGTCTTTTTATGTACAGCTGCTGCTAAACAACAAATTTGATGATGCATGTCGGTGATAATAAGCTCGATTCTGATTCTGAAGCAAACTGAATTTGCTTCAGTGCACCTGGGCCGACAGAGGACAGTGGCGATTAGAATAGAAATCTCCAGTCAAGCCAGGAGGAGTTTCCTGGAAACTGCCTTGCCACTTGTGGAAGCTCTGTTGGGAATTATGCCCCAGAGCGAGTCAGCAACTCTGCGGGTTGCTTTACCTTTACCTCATCCTTTACCTCAAATCCACCAAGTTACCATCTTACTCCCTACAGAAGTGCTGATGAAAATGTATCAACCTGAAGTATCGTCAACGATTCTCCCTCCACAGGGGTCCCCTGTTCAGCACGTCCGGTTTGTTTGACCTTATTAAAGCACAACGATTAATTCGCACTTTTCTTGCAAATTGTGGCGAGGCAGCGGTGAGACAGATTTGTGCAAATGAACTTCCTTAATTTGTCTTTAGGTAGTCAAAGTTCCAGACAGAATAAGATGAAAAGAATTTTAAACCATTAAAAAAAATAATGCGTTATGATCTGGAGCATAATCTTCAGGTCTGTTGATCATGGTTCTACTGTTTAGTAGGCATGACTGAGGTTCAGTGGTTGCTGCCTTCATTGACGTTTGAAGAATGGGTTAAGTACCTATGGTTGGATGAACTTGCAAGGTGGAATCATGGGGAAGGCAGGAGCAAATTAATTATTTTCACTATTGAAAGGTACAATGCTCCCTGTCCTTTCAGAATACTTGTCCACGGTATGTTCTTCTCTGTCACACACTCAAACATGCTCTATGGAAGGGCACAGTGGGTCGAGCAGCAACTGCAGGAGGAGAGCAACTGAAAACATTGCCTCAGGGCCCACTGAGTTTTTTTCCCATCAGATTGCTTTTTGCTCCAGATTCCAGCTTCTGGAGTCTCTTGTGTCTACACTCTATCATCTGTCAGTGCTTGCAAGATTGCTGGCTTACATTGTCCTCCGATCCCTACACACCTGTGCTTGTCGGTCCTTGGAAATATTACTGGGAGTATGTATCAAGCTGGATCTTTGCTCCATTATTGTAACCATTCTCCATCTCTTTTTCATTGTCCTTAAATGAAAGTCTCGTGGTTGTGATCGGCAACTTAGTGTTCATCTCCAGCATCTGAACTCTCTGCCTCCTTTGGCAGCGGACGAGGCTTGTTAAAGGGTCCAGGAACCTGGCCAGCCAGCCTTGGGAGCTGCGGGAGACAAAACAGTACAAGATAGGATCGGCCACGCAGTTTAAACTGGTCAGCAGAAGCCCACAGTGATAGACGTCAAAAATGTTAACAACAAATTCACAGCTTCGCTCGAAGAAGGTCCGCACCATCAGGAAAATGTGATAGGGGGCAAAGCAGACCAAGAAAATGATGATGGTTGCCGACACCAGCCTTTTAATCCTGAGCTTCCTTTCCAGTTGGAGTCCGTGACTCTTATGTACTACCGACAGCACCTTGCAGTAAGAGAAGATTAACAAGACCAGTGGGAGGAAGAAGCCAATGGAGAGACGGTAATAATTTAAGTTGATGTCCTTGTGGCTCAGGGGGTAGTGCTCGAAGCACAAGGTATCGTTTTCATCATCCTTGCTGAGGACCTTACTGCCAATGAAAAGGGTGCAGACTACGATCTCCTTGATCCAGATTACGGCGCTGATGAGGAGTGCAGCTTTCAAAGTGTGCATGGACTTGAAGTTCATGGGATAGGCGACGGCCAGGAAGCGGTTGACAGAGATGAAGCAGAGGAAGCCAATGCTGATGTAGATGTTCTGGTAGAGCAGCAGGCCGCTGAGCTTGCACAGCTCTGGCGAAAAGATCCAGTCGTCGTGCTGCAGGATGTACTGCACCCACAAGGGCAGGGAGGTGAGGTACAGGAGGTCCGAAATGGTTAGGTTGCAGAGATAGATCCCTAGCTCGTTCTTGTTCTTGATCTGCAGGTAGCTGTGGTACAGCGACAGCAGGTTAGTGGGTAAGCCGATGATGAAGACCAAGATGTAAACAGTGGGGAAGACCTTCTGATGGATCCCGTGGTCAATGGTACAGTTGGTCATCTTCCAAAGTCAGGCAGAAGCTTCCTTGCGAAACTAGACTTGGGTTCCCTGCCAGGGGACTGATTTATGTGGCAAAAAGACCTGATCCTTTAAATTCTTCTTCACTTAAGCTTGTGCGTCTGTGGGGAGACATAAAAACACAGATACAATTATTCAATTGTTCCATATTTTAAGTGACAATAACAAAACCAGAAAATGTTGGAAAATATTGGCAGGTCGGGCAGAGAAAGTTAATTGAAAAGGACTTTGATTGTAACATTAAGTGATTCTCTCTCCTATGAAGGAATAGGATTCTCTCCTTTCCCAAAAGTGTGTAAGTACACACCACCAGGCACAAGGACAGCTCCTATTCCTCTGCTGAATTGTTCCTTAGTGTGATGAAATTGACTCCTGACCTCTCAGTCTGTATGTACTTTACTTTCTCTGTAACATAACTCTGTTATTGTTTTATCTTGAACTACTTAACGCATTGTTGGAATGAAATGATCTGCATGGACAGTGTGCAAGACAAGTTTTTCTCTGTACCTTGATATATATTAAACCTACACCAACTCCATTTCCAGTTCCACAGATGTTGCCTCACCTGTTTTTTCAGCATTTTCAGTTTTTATTTCCTATTTCCTGCATTTGCATTATTGATTTTCATTTAGTTACAATTACAGTAGTTAAATTTTCTGATATATGTCATGTGCAAAACATCAATATTGCCTCTAAAACTCTGAGATACACAGCACAAAAACAGGCCCTTGGGCCCAACACATCCACATTGACTAGGGTGCCTACCTAAACTGAACCCATTATGAGAAGCATAGATAGGGTTAACCATAAAAATCTTTCTTCCAGGGCAGAAATGTCAAATACAAAAGGGTGTGCTATTAAAATGAGGGGGAGAAAGTTTAAAGGGGATGTGTGGGACAAGATTTTCTTTACACAGAAAGTGGTGGGTGCCTGGATCAAGCGACAAGAGATCGTGGTGAAACCAGATATTACAGCGGTGATTAAGAGGATTTTAGGCAGGCACATGAATATGCGTGGAATGGAGGGATGTGGATCACATGCAGGCAGAAGGGTGGTGCAGCCATCTGAGGCTAGAGGGCCTGTCCCTGTGCTGGACTGTTCTAGGTTCAATTTACCCACGAATGACCCATTTCCCACCAAACCTTTCCTATTCACGCTGGTGTCCAAATGCGTGTGGATGTGGAGAGGATGTTTCCTATGATGGGGGGGGGGGGGCGGGGGGAGTCTAAGACTAGAGAACACGGCCTCAGAATAGAGGGGTGGCCTTTTAGAATGAAAAAGAGGAGGAATTTCTTCAGTCAGAGAGTGGTGAAGCTGTGGAATTTGTCACCACAGGCAGCTGTGGAGGCCAAGTCATGGGCTACATTTAAGGCAGAGGTTTATATGTTCTTGATTAGTCAGAGCATGAGTGTGTCACAGGGAGAAGGCAGGATACTGGGGCTGAGAGGAAAATTGGATCAGCCACGATGAAATGACGGAGCAGACTTGTCGGGCGAAACGACCAAATTCTGCTCCTATGTCTAATGGTTTTAAACATTGTAATTGACCGCTTCAGGCAACTCTATGTACAGTTCACCCTCTGTGTGAAACATTTGCCCCCTGGATACCCTTTAAGTCTTTCCTCCCTCACCTTAAACCCCTGCCTTCTAAGTTTTAGTCTTCTCTATCTTAGGGAAAAGACTGTGGCCATCAATTTTATCCATAAAACTGAGGCAAAACAGTAGTCTCAGGAGCAAGACACTTGCATAACCTGGGACTGCCTGTAGTTAGCTTCAGTGATGTTGGTCAGGGTCATACAATATCCTGAGGTCAGCTTAGAAACTCCTATCTGACCATTGGGATCTTGACTCAAGGGTCCTATAATTAACATAACAATCCTGTGTGGGGAAGTGTTCATGCACTTTGGGAAAAGGAATAAATGTATCGACTGTTTTCTGAATGGGAAATGAATTCAGAAATCAGAGGTGCCAAGAGACCTCAGATGAGATAAAGATTGGCATTATTTGTCACATGTACATTGAAACATCAGTGAACCATGTCAAATCAAATCAGCAAGGGGCGGGCTGCAAGTGTCATCACACTTCTGACACCAAAATAGCAGGCCCACGACTTAACCCTAACCCCTTATGTCTTCAGAACGTGGGAGGAAAGCAGAGCACCCAGAGGAAGCCCATGCAGTCATGGGAGAACATACAAACTCCTTACAGTAGGGGGAATCGAACCCCAAATCAGAGATCACTGGTGCTGTAAGGTGATTGTGCTAACCACTACGTTACTGCACTGGCCAACTTGGTATCACAGCGGGGAAAAGAAGGCATAAAAGTAACTTGAGGAAAACATCTTAGAGATTGGACTGTTCACAGGACGTAGGGGATACCCAAAACATAGAACGTAGAACAGTACAGCAAAGTCTAGGTTTTTTACGGCACAATGAGTGCCAACCTTTTAACCTACTCCAAGATCAACCTAACATTCCCCTCCTACATGGCCTTTCATTTTTCTTTCATCCATGTGCCTATCTGAGAGTCTCTTAAATGTCCCTAATGTATCTTCCCTACCACCACCATTGGCAGGGCTTTACACAAAGCCACAATTCTCTCTGTAAAAATCCTATCCCTGATATTCACACTACACTTTCCTCCAACCACCTTAAAATTGTGCCCCCTTGTATTAGTTGTTTCAGCCCTGGGGAGAAAAGTCTCTGGCTATCTACTCGATCTATACTTCATCATCTCTACCAAGTCACTTCTCATCCTCCATTGCTCCAAAAGCAAGCCCCTGCCCCCTCAAGCTATCTTCATCAGACATCCTGGAAAATTTCCTCAGCACCCTCTTGAAAGCCTCCATAAACTTCCTGTAATAGGGCAACTAGAACTGTGCACAATACTCCGAGTGCAGCCTAATCCAAGTTTCATACAGCTGCAACATAACTTCCTTTCCCTGACCCTCACTGCACCAATCTTATCTTCACTATTTCCATTTGCTTCCCATCCTGGTCCAGTCTCCTGCCAGGTTTCTGGTGAAGCCATTAAGTCTGGAGCTACTTCGAGGATAATTATTTCCAGCTTTTCCACTTGGTTTCCCATACTCCAGCACTACAATCATTTGCTTTCAGACAGTTTTCCCATGATTTACCCTGTCTCACATTTCTCTCTGATATTCACTTCATCCATTCCCAATAGGATCAACTGACCATCTTCCTTCTGTTTCGAAATCATCTCCAGGGTGCCAAGGATTGTCAGGGAACACCAGCAAGGATTACATTCGTATTCACAGCAAAAATGTGGTGGACGCTGTCCATCACAGGCAAAGCCCTTACCACTGGACACATTTACAGGGGGCACTGTCACAAGGAAACAACATCCATCATCAAAACCCCCAACATCCAGGGCATGCTTCTTCTCACAACTACTGTCGGGGAGGAGGTCCCACACCACTAAACACAAGAACAATTGCTATCCTTCAACCTATCAGGCTCCTGAACCAGCTTGGATCACTTCAATGCCACTGCTCTGAACTGATTCTACGACCTATAGACTCACTTTATAAATCACATGGCCAGCTCTATAATGGGCACTAGCCTCCCCAGCATCAGACCACCTTCAAAAGGTGGCATCCATCATCAAGGACCCCCATCGCACAGGAAGTGCCCTCTTCTCTGCTAACATCAAGGAGGTGGTACAGGAGCCCAAAGACACGCTCAGCAAATCAGGAACAGCTTCTTCCCCCTCCACCATGGACAATGAACCCATGAATACTACCTTAGTATTTTTTCTCCCTCTCTCTTTGCACTACTTATTTAATTTATTTTATATACTTATTGTGATTTATAGTTTATATTATTATATATTGCAAATTTCACAACATATGCCAGTGATATTAAACCTGATACTGATTCACTTTCTCAGTATTATTTTTATTTACACAGCATGTCTTCTATCGCACACTGATTGTCAATCTTGGCTAAATTCTACTGAATGTTTTATTCTTTCTTTGTAAGTGCCTGCAAGAAAATATATCACAAGGTTTAAAATAATAATATATGCCTACTTTGACAATAAATTTACTTTGAACTTTTGAACTTTGAAGAGACAGGCCATTGGACCCAACTTGTCTCTTTCCTTCACCACATTGGCATGACTTGCATACTGCACGAGGGAACCATTCAATAGTATTATTGACGGAGAAGCTGAAGTCAGATTTACAGTGGAGTACGTACAGAGAGATGAGTTCTCCAAAACTGATTGGACAAAAACACAGGCAGGGATGATGTCAGTGCAGCAATGGGTGAAATTTCTGAAAGCAATTCCAAAGGCATAGGATTTACACTTCCCAAAAAGGAAGAAGTATTCTAAAGGCAAGATGACACAAGCTTGGCTAACAAGGGAAGTCAAAGCCAACATAAAAACCAAAGAAGAGGCATGTAATAGAGCAAAAATTAGTGGGAAGTTAGAGGATTGGGAAGCTTTTAAAAATCAACAGAAGGCAATTAAAAAGTGATTAAGAAGCACAAGATGAAATATGAAATCCAGACAATAATATTGAAGAGGATCCCTGAAGTTTCTTCAAATACATAAAGTGTAAAGGAGAGGTGAGGATGAATATCAGACTGCTGGAAAACGATGCTGGAGAGGTAATAATGGGGGACAAAGAAATGGTGGACGAACTGAATAAGTATTTTAGACAATAGACAGTAGGTGCTGAAGTAGACCATTCGGCCCTTCGAGCCTGCACAGCCATTTTGAGATCATGGTTGATCATCTACTATCAACACCCGGTTCCTGCCTTGTCCCCATATCCCTTGATTCCCCTATCCATAAGATACCTATCTAGCTCCTTCTTGAAAGCATCCAGAGAATTGGCCTCCACTACCTTCTGAGGCAGTGCATTCCACACCCCCACAACTCTCTGGGAGAAGAAGTTTTTCCTTAACTCTGTCCTAAATGACCTACCCCTTATTCTCAAACCACGCCCTTTGGTACTGGACTCTCCCAGCATCTGGAATATATTGTCCAATCCCTTAATAATCTTATATGTTTCAATCAGATCCCCTCTCAATCTCCTTAATTCCAGCGTGTACAAGCCCAGTCTCTCTAACCTCTCTGCGTAAACAGTCCAGACATCCCAGGAATTAACCTTGTGAATCTACGCTGCACTTCCTCTACAGCCAGGATGTCCTTCCTTAACCCTGGAGACCAAAACTGTACACAATACTCCAGGTGTGGTCTCACCAGGGCCCTGTACAAATGCAAGAGGATTTCCTTGCTCCTGTACTCAATTCCCTTTGTAATAAAGGCCAACATTCCATTAGCCTTCTTCACTGCCTGCTGCACTTGCTCATTCACCTTCAGTGACTGATGAACAAGGACTCCTAGATCTCTTTGTATTTCTCCCTTACCTAACTCTACACCATTCAGATAATAATCTGCCTTCCTGTTCTTACTCCCAAAGTGGATAACCTCACACTTATTCACATTTTGGATCAGTCTTCACTGTAGAAGATACCAGCAGTATGATTGAAGTTCTAGAATGTCAGGGGTCAGAAGCGTGTGAAGTTGCCATTACTAGGGAGAACGTTCTTGGGAAACTGGAGGGTCTGAAGGTAGATAAGTTACCTGGACTAGATGGTGTACAACCCAGGGTTTTGAAAGAGGTGGCTGAACAGATTGTGAAGATAAGTAATTATCTTCAAGATCACTAGATTCTGGAACGGTTCTGAAAGACTGGAAAATTGCAAATATCTTCAAGAAGAGAGAGAGACGGGCAAAAGAAAGGGAACTATAGGCCAGTTAATCTGACTTCAGTGGTTGGGAAGATGTTGGAGTCAATGTGTTAAGGATACTTTTGGAGTACTTGGAGGCACATGATAAAATACGCTGTAGGCAGCATGGTGCCTGACAAATCTGTTGGAATACTTCAAAGAAATAACAAACAAGTTAGACAAGGGAGAATTGGTTGATGTCGTGCACTTGGATTTTCTGAAACCTTGGACAACGTATCACACTTGAGGCTACTTAACAAGTTAAGAGCCCATGGTATTACAGGAATGATGCTAGCATGTGATAAAGATAAAGCAGTGGCTGATTGGCAGGAGGCGAAGAGTGGGAATCATAGGAGCCTGTTCTGGTTGGTTGCCGGTAACTACTGGTGTTCCACAGAGGTCTTTGTTGGGATTGATTCTTTTTACATTATGTCAATGACTTGGATGATGGAATTGATAGCTTGGTCACAAAGTTTACAGGAGGACAAAGATAAATAGATGGGCAGGTAGTTTTGAGGAAGTAGAGAGACTACAGAAGAACTTAGACAGATTATGATAATGGGCAAAGAAGTGGCAGATTGAATACAGTATTGATCATGCATTCCAATAGAAGAAATAAATGGGTAGACTATATTCTAAATAGAGAAAAAATTCAAAAGTCTGAGACGCAAAGGAACTTGGGAGTTCTTGTGCAGGGTTCCCTAAAGATTAATTTGCAGGTTGAGTCTGGGTGAGGAAGGCAAATGTGATGTTAACTTTCATTTCATGAGGATGTAATATTGAAACTTTATAAAGTACAGATAAGGCCTCACTTGGAGTATTGTGAGCAGTTTGGGGCCCCTTAAGTTAGAAAGGATTTGCTGACACCAAAGAGGGTTCAAAGGAGATTCATGAAAATATTTCCAGGATTGAACAGTTTGTCCTACGAAGAGCCTGGGCCTGTATTCACGAGAACAAAGGATGATCTAATTGAAACCTATCAGATGATGAAAGGTCTTGATAGAGTGGACGTGGAGAGTATGTTTTCTACGGTGGGAGAGTCTGGGACCAAAGGACACTGTCTCAGAACAGAGGGGCATCCTTTTAGAATGGAGATGAGGAGGAATTTCTTTAGCTAGAGAATGGTGAATCTGTGGAATTCTTTGCCACAGGCAGCTGTGGAGGTCATCTTTATGTATATTTAAGGCAGTGGTTGATAGATTTTTGATTGTTCAAGGCATGAAGGGATATGGGGAGAAGGCAGGCGACTGGGACTGAGAGGTATAATGGAGCAGACTCGATGGGCCAAATGGCTTAATTCTGCTCCTCTATCTTATGGTCTTACAAGTGCAGGGTATCATCCGCCGCAGACATTCTCAGTTCTCCCCTTTGCCATTGGCAGGAGATACAAAAGCCTGGAATAGGCTTAAGAACAACTTCTACCCCACTGTTCTCAGGGTCTTGAACAGATCTCGTGAACAATAAGATGGACTCTTGACCTCACAATCTACCTTGGATTTTGCATTTTATTGTTCACCTGCACTGCAATTTCTCTGCATTTTATTGTTTTACCTTGTTCTACCTCAATGCATTGTGCAATAATCTGATGTGTATGAACTGCACACAAGACAAGCCTTTCACTGTATCTTGATACATGAAACACAATAAACCAATACTAATGCCAATCCTCTTGGTAGAATAAGGGGTGTGACGTGCCCACAAGGTTGCAGATTGTGGCGGAGTTCATTACTGATAGGGACTGTGATAAAATATATCCCACTGTAACAAGGTAGCAGAATGTACACAGAGTGGGTGAGTTCAGTAACCATGACCCAGACCATCCAAGTCAACCAAATCCACATTGGAATGCTATTGGAAAGGTTGAAGCATATTCAGGCAATCCAGAGATAGTTTTGGTACATTACACAAGTACAGCGGGTATTTTAGAATAGTAGGCACTAGAGCATATTGTATCTCCCACTATAACAGCATTACAGTGGAAGATTTAGAGTGAGAGTCACAGGGGGTCAGGATGTTATAGTTAGGTTCTTAATATATTAACCATTTGCTGAAGAGATTTAATATTTAGGATGTGGTGGAGAGAGATTCTATATATTAGAATTACACAGTGATAGATTCAGTGTGCTAGGAAGTGGGCAGAGATTTAGTAGATCGTCACCCACCACTCTCTGTGTGAAAAAAGCTTACCTCTAACATCTCCCCCCCCCCCCCCCAAAATCACCTTAAGATTTGCCCTCTTGTATTAGCCATTTCCATGCTGGGGAAATACAAAACAATCGCTGCCCGTCTGCTCTATCAATGCCTCTTATCATCTTGTACGCATCAATAAAGTTGCCTCTCATCCTCATTTGCTCCAAAAAGAAAAGCCTTTTCACTAAATCTCAATACATGTGACAATAATAAATCAATACTAAATACTGATTGATGGGAATGGGGGGGGGGTAGTGGAGGGGAGAATAGATTACAGGAAAATTGGATTGAGACAGAAAAGATTCTGGAATCTCGAGGGAAACAGTAAGTTGCTGGAGGGTCACACAGCATCTGTGGAGGCAGAGGGATAGTCAATGTTTCAGGTCCAGACCCTGCATCAGGGGGATGGGATGGCTCTGTCCGCTGAACAGAAATGGCCCCTTATCTCACTTGCCTCTTTAAAACCATGGTCAGATCATACTTGTCCTCTTTAAAACCATGGTCAGATCATACTTGTCCTCTTTAAAACCATGGTCAGATCATACTTGTCCTCTTTAAAACCATGGTCAGATCATACTTGTCCTCTTTAAAGCCAAGGTCAGATCATACTTGTCCTCTTTAAAGCCATGGTCAGATCATACTTGTCCTCTTTAAAGCCATGGTCAGATCATACTTGTCCTCTTTAAAGCCATGGCCAGATCATACTTGTCCTCTTTAAAGCCATGGCCAGATCATACTTGTCCTCTTTAAAACCAAGGTCAGATCATACTTGTCCTCTTTAAAACCAAGGTCAGATCATACTTGTCCTCTTTAAAACTATGGTCAGATCATACTTGTCCTCTTTAAAACCATGGTCAGATCATACTTGTCCTCTTTAAAACCATGGTCAGATCATACTTGTCCTCTTTAAAACCATGGTCAGATCATACTTGTCCTCTTTAAAACCAAGGTCAGATCATACTTGTCCTCTTTAAAGCCATGGTCAGATCATACTTGTGCCCGGTTCTGGCTGCCTCATTATGGGAAGGATGCAGAAGCTTTAGAGAAGGTGAAGAGGAAATTTACTAGGATGCTTTCTGGATTGAAGAGTATGCCTTATAAGGATAAGTTGAGCAAACTAGGGCTTTTCTTTCTGGAGAGGAGAGTGAGAAGTGACTTGTTAGAGGTGCACCAGATAATAAAAGGCACAGACCAAGTGGACAGACAGAGACTTGTTGGTGAGGAATGAGATTCAGTCCTTTGCAAGGGGGGACATAGGATCAGGAGAAGTGGAGTCTGTGTGGATAGAACTGAGGAACAGTAAGGGCAAAAGGACCCTAATGGGTGTTGTCTACAGGCCACCAAACAGTAGCATGGATATTGGGTGCAAGTTGAATAGGGAGTTAACATTGGCATGTGGCAAAGGTAATATCGCAGTAGTTATGGGGGATTTCAACATACAGGTGAACTGGGAGAATCAGGCTGGTGCTGGACCCCAGGATAGGGAGTTAGTAGAGTGTCTACGGGATGCATTCTTGGAACAGCTTGTACGAGAGCCGACCAGGGACAAGACTATTCTCGATTTAGTGTTATGTAATGAACAGGATTTGATGAGCGATCTTGCAGTAAAGGAGCCATTAGGAGGTAGTGATCATAATATGATAAGTTTTTATCTGCAATTTGAGGAGGATAGGGGCAGCTCGGAGGTGTCAGTGTTGCAATTGAACAGGGGAAACTATGGAGCCATGAGGGAGGAGCTGGCCAAAGTTGACTGGACGGATAGCCTAGCAGAAAAGACAGTGGAACAGCAACGGCAGGTATTCTTGGGAATAATGCACAAGGTGCAAAATCAGTTCATCCCCCAGAGAAGGAAGGATTCAAAGGGGGGAAAGGGGCCACAGTGGTTGACAAAGGAAGTCATTTGCATAGCATTAAAAAAAAGGAAGTATGACAGAGCTAAGGTGAGTGGGAGGACAGACGATTGGGAAGTTTTTAAGGAACAACAGAACTTAACTAAAAAGACAATATGGGGAGAAAAAATGAGGTACGAACACAAGCTAGCCAGGAATATAAAAGAAGATAGCAAAAGCTTTTTTAGGTATGCGAAGAGAAAGAAGATAGTTAAGAACAATGTTGGGCCCTTGAAGAATGAATTGGGTGAAATTGTTATGGGAAACAGAGAAATGGCAGAAGAATTTAATGAGTACTTTAGATCTGTTTTCACTAAGGAAGACACAAGCAATCTCCCAGATGTATGGATGGGCCAAGGACATAGGGTAACAAAGGAAATGAAATAGATTGACATTAGGAAGGAAACGGTGATGAGAAGACTGATGGGACTGAAGGCTGACAAATCCCCAGGTCTAGATGGTCTGAACCCTAGGGTACTAAAGGAGGTGGCCCTGGAAATTGCAGATGCATTGGTAATCATTTTCCAATGTTCCTTGGATTCAGGATCAGTTCCTGAGGATTGGAGAATGGCTAATGTTATCCCACTTTTTAAGAAAGGAGGGAGGGAGAAAACAGAGAACTATCGACCTGTCAGCCTGACATCGGTGGTGGGGAAGATGCTAGAGTCCATTATTAAGGATGAAATAGTGGCATAGCTAGATAGCAGTGATAGGATTGGGCCGAGCCAGCATGGATTTACCAAGGGTAAATCATGCTTGACTAATCTGTTGGAGTTTTTTGAGGATGTAACCAGGAAGTTAGATGGGGGAGATCCAGTGGATGTAGTGTACCTCGATTTTCAGAAGACATTTGATAAGGTCCCACATAGGAGATTGGTGGGTAAAATCAAAGCTCAGGGCATCAGGGGGAAGACATTGACATGGATAGAAAACTGGTTGGCAGATAGAAAGCAAAGGGTAGTGGTGAATATGTGTTTCTCGGAATGGCAGGTGGTGACTAGTGGGGTGCCACAGGGCTCGGTATTGGGACCACAGCTGTTTACAATTTACGTCAACAACTTGGATGAAGGCATTGAAAATAACATCAGCAAATTTGCTGATGATACTAAGCTGGGTGGCAGTGTGACATGTGATGAGGATGTTAGGAGAATTCAGGGTGACTTGTATAGGCTGGGTGAGTGGGCAGATACTTGGCAGATGACGTTTGATGTGAATAAGTGTGAGGTTATCCACTTTGGGAGTAAGAACAGGAAGGCAGATTAATATCTGAACGGTGTAGAGTTAGGTAAGGGAGAAATACAAAGAGATCTAGGAGTCTTTGTTCATCGGTCACTGAAGGTGAATGAGCAAGTGCAGCAGGCAGGGAAGAAGGCTAATGAAATGTTGACCTTTATTACAAAGGGAATTGAGTACAAGGGCAAGGAAATCCTTTGCATTTGTACAGAGCCCTGGTGAGACCACACCTGGAGTATTGTGTACAGTTTTGGTCTCCAGGGTTAAGGAAGGATGTCCTGGCTGTCGAGGAAGTGCAGCGTAGATTCACGAGGTTAATTCCTGGGATGTCTGGACTGTCTTACACAGAGAGGTTAGAGAGACTGGGCTTGTACACGCTGGAGTTTAGGAGATTGAGAGGGGATCTGATTGAAACATATAAGATTATTAAGGGATTGGACAAGTTAGAGGCAGGAAATATGTTCCAGATGCTGGGAGAGTCCAGTACCAGAGGGCATGGTTTGAAAATAAGGGGTAGGTCATTTAAGACAGAGTTAAGGAAAAACTTCTTCTCCCAGAGAGTTGTGGGGGTCTGGAATGCACTGCCTCGGAAGGTAGTGGAGGCCAATTCTCTGGATGCTTTCAAGAAAGAGCTAGATAGGTATCTTATGGATAGGGGAATCAAGGGATATGGGGACAATGCAGGAACTGGGTATTGATAGTAGTTGATCAGCCATGATCTCAAAATGGCTGTGCAGGCTTGAAGGGCTGAATGGTCTACTTCTGCACCTATTGTCTATTGACTGGATATAGCTAATACAAAGGGGTATCGTTTTAAAGTGATTAGAGGACAGTATTGGGGGATGTCAGAGTAAGTCAGAGGGTGGAGAGTGTGCAGAATGAGCTGATGTGGGTGGTGGTAGAGGCAGATACATTAGGGGCAAGTAAGAGACTCTTGTATAGCCACATGGATGAAAGAAAAATGGAGGGTTATTTGGGAGGGTAGAGTTGGATTGATAGAATATAGAACACTTTAGCACAGTACAGTAAGATCAATCTACCTCAGAGTAGGTTAAAAGTTCAGCAGAACATCTTGGGCCAAAGACCCTGTACCAAGTTGTAATGTTGTGTGCTTTATGAAAAAAAGGTGCCTTTCTGCGCCTTGTGGCGCATCGGGCAGCACCCTTGCCATCTTGCCTGCTTTATCACAAGGCCAAGTTGCTGGCTCACTGCTCACCCCAGTGCAGGGAGCTAGCTGGATTCAAAGCCGGGACCTCTTGCCTCAAAATCCGGTGCAGATGCCACCTCACCACCGGCCATGTGTTCTATGAACTAAAGTGAAAATACAATGTGGGAATCAGTACACAGTGAGATCCCATGGATATTGATGGTCTGGTTTAGTTATTATGTTGTGGGATAAATACAGGCCAGTCCACCAGGAAGGACCCTCCTGCTTCAACAAAGACTGCAGTGCAAGAGTTGACAAGAACTGCAACAGGCATCAAATGAACAGCCCATCTGAGAGAAAGGGGCAGTCAACAGATGCCCTGACCAGCCATGCAACAAAGGAGGGGCAACCTGGACCCATTGTGCTGGGATATCTTCTAACTTCTTCCATTACATCCCAATGCTCCAGGGTGACCCACCCACTTCTCAGAGGTTACACCAAAAATTAGCTGCCTGAACCACCCCCCCCCCCCCACTTCCTGAGCCTAACCTTCCCCTCCAACCACTTCAGTTTCTGAGCTTGCACAGAGACCTCCCGTTTTTGGGTACCTCCTGGAGACATTCCAGCAACCCCTGTTTATCGCAAGACAGGCAGACACAATGTTGGGGGAACTCAGCAGGCCAGGCAGCGTCCATGGAAAAGACTAAACAGTTGACGTTTCAGGCCGAAGGGGGAAGAAGACAGAGAAAGAAGGTATGGTGAGGGGATGACTTAAGTACAAGGAGGCAGGTGATAGGTGAAAACAGGAGATGGGGAGGGGTGAGGTAAAGAGCTGGGAAGTTGATTGGTGAAAGAGATAAAGGGCTGGAGAAGGGGGAATCTGATAGGAGAGGACAGAAGGCCATGGGAGAAAGGGAAGGGGGAGGAGCACAGGAGGGAGGTGATGGGCAGGTAAGGAGAGAAGCTATGAGAGAAGTGAGGAGTTCAAGTTTATGGTGTCATAAGCATATATATACACAGAGTGTAAACACCATGCAAATTAGCTCTTAGCAATTGCCTTAACAGTACATAATGAGGGCAGTCATAGTAATAAAGTTAAATTAACATAAATTGCACATAATCTGCGATTTACTGTATAAACCAACAGACAATATACATAAGATGTTACGAGAGGGTGGAAATAATTGGGAACGATTCCACTGGGCTGCATTCCACAGGAACGTCTCCACTGTTTTCTAAATAAGATTCCTGGCGCGCCCCTTGGGAAGACGCTCGGTGAGGATGAACAGTCAGATGAACTGTCACCCGTGACACTATATTCAGCCAGGTAAAAGATTAAACCATCCTCCTCCCAGCCTCAGCCGGAGGACTCGATATCTCTCCCAGAGGCAACGTCATGGGCATTCTCAACACAAAAGATTCTGCAGATGCGAGAAATCTTGTGCAACACACACGTGCTGGAGGTCTCCATGGCGGGGAATAATCTGACATTGCGGGCTGAGATCCTTCATCAGGACTGGAAAGGAAAAGCCAGAAGCCAGAATGAGAAAGTGAGGCCGTGGGGAGGAGTGCATTGACAGGTGATAGGTGAGACCCGGTGAGGGGGAAGGTGGCTGGGTGGTGGAGGGGGTCATGAAGTTAGAAGCTGGGAGGAGATAGGAGATGCAAAATCCCCACCCCCACTGTCCTCCCTTCCCTGACACAACCCACCCCTCCTCAGTCCTCCAGTCACCTCGGACTCCTGCCTCATCCCTCCCCCTCTCAGTTCCGATACGGGATCACAACCCAAAATAGCGGCAATTCCTTCTCCTCCCACCCCCCCACCATAGATGCTGTTCAACCCACCGAGTTCCTCCTTCAGATTGTTTAAAGATCAAAGATTAGCTTTAAACGCCTTGTTTGTGTCAACAAACTACTGTATCTGAGGAGAGCTGAGAGCAGCCTGCAAGCGTTGCCACCAACAACAACTAACCATATATCTTGGGAATGCGGGAGGAAATCTGGGCAACCAGGGAAACCCGTGCGTTTACGGGGAGAACGTACAAACTTTCGTTTAAATAAAACAGCAACCGGAACTGAATCCTGATTTATAACGTGATTCGCCAACCGCTACGCCGTCACGCTGTCCCAATTTGAGACAATTTCACACGAAGGGAGACAGATTAGATGAGGGTATTTGTTGGTTCTGAGTCGGCACAGGGTCGCCACAAGGCTGTGTGCTTAGCCCTCTGCTCTATTCGCTTCATACTTACTACTGTGAGGCCGAGTCCTGCTCCGATGCCATATATGACACCGCTTGTTTTTGGCCGAATCAAATGTGGTGAATAATCAGCATATAGGAGGGAGATTGAAAATCTGGCTGAGTGGTTGCCACCACAACATCCTCTCACTCAATGTCAGCGGGACCCAGCCTCTGATACTTCACTTCAGGGGGAGGAACCTGGAGGATCAGAGTTGGAGCGGGTCACCGATTTTAAATTCCTGTGTTATCATTCCAGATCTGTCCTGGGATCATAACGCCGCTACAAAGAAAACACGCCACATCCTATAATTTCTTGGAAGTTTGTGAAGATCTCGCATGCCATCTAAAACCTTGACAAACTTCTACAGATGTGTAGTGGAGAGTATGTTGACTGGCCTGGTATGGAAATACAAATGCTCCTGTATGGAAGAGCCCACAAAAAGTAGTTTTATGTGGTCTAGTCCATCACGGGTAAAGCTCTCGCCACAACGGAGCACATACCACGGGAGCACTGTTGCAGGAAAGCAGAATTCATCATCAGGGACCCAAACCATCCAGGACATGCTCTTTTCTCACTGCTTCCATCAGCAAGAAGGTATAGGAGCCCCAGGACCTTCAGCACCAGGTTCAGGAACAGTTATTACCCCTCAGCCATGATGCTCCTGAACCAGAGGGGTTAACTTCACTGAATTTCACTTGCCCATCACTGACCTGTTTCTACAACCTATGGACTCACCTTCAAGAACTCTTCATCTCATGTTCTCGATGTATATTACATATTTACAGTAAATTTTTTTCTCTTTTTCTGTTCACAAAGTTTGCTTTTTTTTTTGCACATTGGATGTTGTCAATCCTACTGAACCTGGTCTTCCAACACACACAAAACGCTGGTGGAACGCAGCAGGCCAGGCAGCATCAATAGGAAGAAGCACTGTCGACGTTTCAGGCTGAGACCCTTCTGCCCAAAACACCAACTGTACTTCTCCCTATAGACGCTGCCTGGCCTGCTGTGTTCCACCAGCATTTTGTGTGTGTTGTTTGAATTTCCAGCATCTGCAGAATTCCTCATGTTTGTGTATGTGGTCTTCCATTGATTCTATTGTTTTGTGTATTTACTGTAATTGCCCGCAAGGAAATTAATTTTGGGTTGTATATGGAGACATACATGTACTTTGATAATAAATTTACTTTGAACTTTGAAGTCAGGAAGGGTGTTACAGAAATGCACCTTGTTCTGAACTCTGCCGCCTCCCACTGTCAGAGACCTAGGTTCAATCCAAAATACAGACTGATTCCATGGACTTTCTCCAGATGCTCTGAGTTCCTGCTGCATACTCCTAACTTGCCCTTGTGTAAAATTATTATTAAAGGACACACATTCATTTTCTTGCAAGTATTATGGGAAAATAAATAAACACGATAGAATTCATGGAAAACTATACATAAATAAAAACAGCCAATGTGCAAAGACAAATTGTGTAAATACATACATACTGAGAAATGAGCTGTAGAGATGTAGGCGGGAGAATCAGCTCAGAGTTGAGGGGAATTGTTAGTGAGCACACTGGGTGAGGGTAAAAATTCTTCCTCTCTTTTTTTAAACCACAGCCACAACAGGAGTCACTCACCTCCTGAAAACCAATGTGCCTTTTTCAACAGCAACAAACCATGAGTTAGGAGCATGATGGAACTCTGTGTGAGTGCAGCTTACTGAGTTAACTATCTCACTGCTGAGTCACTATCTACCTTCCAGAACCTTCACCCCCTCTGCCACCAGCCACACAGTGACCGCAGTGTGTTCCGTCTACAACATGCACTGAAGTAACTTTCCCAAGACTACCCAGCCTCTCCCTCTATCACACGAGGAAAAGACACCAGGCAAAGATAAAGCTTATAATCGCCGCTGAGGTATTGGTTTAAGGTGAGAGGATGGAGTTTCAAAGTGAATGAGGGGGATAAGTTTATGTTACACAGAATGGTATCCCAGAATGGCCTATCAGAATTAGGCCATTCAACCACAGCTGATTTATTTATCCTCTCAATGCCATTCTCCTGCCTTCTTATAACCTTTGACACCCTTACGAATCAAGAAACTATCAACTTATAAACTAGGCATGCAAAATTATGAGGGGTAGAAATAGGGTAAATGCAAGCAGGCTTTTTTCACTGAGGTTGGGTGAGACTAGAACCAGAGGTTAAGGGTGAAAGGTGACATATTTAAGGGGAACCCAAGGGGAAACTTCTTCACTCAGAGGCTGGTGTGAATGTGAATCGAACTGCCAGAGGAGGTGGTGGGTGCGGGTTTGGTTACAACATTTAAGAGAAGTTTGGGTAAATGCATGGAGGGCTGTGGTCCATGTGTGGGTTGATACGACTAGAAAGAATAACTTTGGCACAGACTAGATGGGCCAAAGGGCCTGTTTCTGTGCGGGAGTGCTCAATGACTCTCACCTCCGCTTTAAATATACCTATGATATGGGCTCCGCAGATGTCTGCGGCAATGAATTCCACAAAATCCTTTGAATGATTTGTTGAGTATGCCTGCAGGAAAGAAGAATCTCAGGGTGTGGTGACATGAATGTACTCTGACAATAACTTTTACTTTGAACTTTGAATCACTAATTGAACCCACAACATTGAACAGTGCAGTACAGGCTCATCAGTTTACAACATGCCGGCCTTTTAACCTGCTCCAAGATCAATCAAACCCTTCCCTTCCATAGAGCTCTCCATTTTTCTTTCATCCACATGCTTAAATGTCCCTAATGTATCTGCCTCCACTACCAGCCCTGGGAATGATTCCATGCACTTACCACTCTCCATGTAAAAAAAAATACCACTGATATCCTCCCTATACAAGGTAGTTGACTTTTCAGGCAGAGTCTCTTCATCAGAATTGAATTTTGAGTTCTGATGAAGGGACAATTCCTCAATGCAAGAGGTTCTACGGTTGCTGGAAATCAGAGCAACACATGCTAGATACCATACAAGCTCAGTAGGACAGGCATCCTCGATGGAAATGAATAAACAGTTGACATTTGGGGCCAAAATCCTTCTTCAGGACTGGAAAGAAAGGAGGAAGACGGCAGAAACTTTGTCCTCCTTCCTCACCGTGGACGCTGCCTGACCTGCTGAATTCCTCCAGCATTTTGTGTGTGTTCTTCAAGAAAGACACCCCATTGTCACCTTCTTGGCGGCAATAAGAGGTGGACACTAAAAACTAATTCTTGCCAAAGACTCTCACGATGTGACAAGTTAGTGAATAAAGTTTGTAGTGATATTCCCCAGGGACTGACACTCACATAGAACATTGCTTTCCTTAACTTGCTTTGATAAATTGAACTTGGCAACATCTCAAGATACACAATTCTGGAGAAAGTAATCTGTGAGACTGAGCTCACACTGGGTGACTGCCTTGTTGAACACCAGAGCTGGATCCACAGCGGTTCCCTTCCCCCCTACCCCCTTACACCCCTTTTCCTCTTCCTCCTAAAGCCACAAATCCCCCATCACCCTCTTGCAAGTTTCTACAGAGGTACCATGGAAAGCTTTCTAGGTGGTTACAATACCATCTGGTACGGAGGGGCCACTGCACAGGATTAGACAAAGCTGCTGGAATTTCCAAACACAGCCAGCTCCATCTTGGCCATTAGCCTCCCCAGCATCAAAGACATCTTCAAAAGGCGACCCCTCAAAAGATCAGCATCTTTTCTGATCTCTTAAGGATTTCTGCCGCCCAGGATGTGCCTTCTTCTCATTGCTACCATCAAGGAAAAGGTACAGGAGCCTGAAGACACACACTCAATGTTTCAGAAACAGCTTCTTCCCCACTGCCATCAGATTTCTGAATGGACAAGGAACCCATGTACACTTCCTCAATTTTTTTCTTTTATTTTTGCTCTGTTTCTGCACTACATATTCTACTATATAATTTCTTTTTGTAATTTAGTTCTTTTTTATTATGAATTGCAATGAACTGCTGCTGTGAAACATAATATTTTGCGGGATACACCAGTGATATTCAACCTGATTCTGATTCCTTCCCTATCCCTTCCACTCCCTTCATCTGCCCATCGTCCACACACTCCTGCCACTGGGTTCTCTCCTCTGTTTAGGGCAGCTCGCTGATCTGAATCTCTGCTCCCCCTCCTTCTCTTATTGGACTCACTATTTCTGCTCTTTTTGTATGAGATATATACCCATACATACACATATTTACACACACAGATACACACAAATATGTCTATGCATTTACATGTGTTTCTTATTGTAATTTAGAGGGTACTTTATGGATTGCACTGTATTATTGCCACAAAACAACAAATTTCATGATTTATCTCAGCGGTGATAAAACTGATCTGATACCAATAAGCAACACACACAAAATGCTGGAGGAACTCAGCAGGCCAGGTAGCATCTGTGGAAAAAAAGTACAGTCGACTTTTCGACAGGACTGGAGAAAGAAAGCTGAGGAGTAGATTTAAAAGGTGGGGGGAGGGGAGAGAGAAACACGAGGTGATAGGTGAAACTGGGAGGGGAGGGGTGAAGTAACGAGCTGGGAAGTTGATTGGTGAAAGAGATACAGGACTGGAGAAGGGGGGCCGTGTATGATAGGAGAAGACAGAAGGCCATGAAGACAGAAAAGATGGGAGGAACAGCATAGGGAGGCGATAGGTAGTGTTGTGGAAAACAAATGAAAGAATCTATTGGATTCTCCTTAAAATCTCCCTGTGATCTCATAGATTCACTCTGGGTGCCCTGGTCTCTTACCAAATCCCAAAGGTGTAGATGTTGATATATATCTGGGCACTGTAAATTCATCCTAGTCTGTGGGTGAGTGGTCGAATTGGGGGGGTGGGGGAACTGGATGGGAATGCGGCAAGAGTTTTAAAAAAAAACAGGATTAATGCCAACAGTTTCATGACATTTCAGTGAAGTGTGGCAGATGACGTAAGCGTTCAGTTCCTACCACTGTCTGTAAGAAGTTTGTATGTTCTCACCATGACGTTGTGGGTTTCCTCTGGGTGCTCTGGTATCTGCCCACATTCCTTAGATTGGTATTTGCAAGTTGTGGGCATGCTATGCTGGCACCAGAAGCACGGTGACACTAGCGGGCTACCCTGGCACAGTCCTCAGACTGTGTTGGTCATTGATACAAATGACACATTTCACTGTATACTTTGATGTACAAGTGAGAACACTGCTCCCTCTAGGCTGCATGGATGCACGGCCACACAGTGACTGAAATGCTCCCGTGCACATAGTCTTTTTTGGCGCACAGCTGGAACTTTCTTTTAGACAATGTTAATGTAATTGTGAAATTATTCTAAGTTTGAAATCTACATTAATAGAATTGTGAAATACCTTGCCATTAATTGTGTACTCATGAATATAATCCATAAATATTCTAAATAATAAACATACCGCAACCTTTAATTTGAAACATTTTAGAGCTTCAACATATTTATATTGTCAGTGTTTTAAGTTACAACACTACTACAAATTTTAACAATAAACACAGAATGGAAGTAATTGTAGCTGAATGTTAATAAACTGCCAGCCCGCTGAATGCCAACGCATATTACAAAATAAAGAATTAAACTGCTGAGCAGTTTTCAGGCCGTGTAAAATTTTCTGCTCAGAGCAATGGTTGGTTTGTGCAGCCATAAAAAAATTAGAGGGAACGCTGAGTGACAAAATGAAGCTAATCTTTTTTTTCTTTTTGAAATCCTCCCCTAATGCTGTGTCAGGGAATTGAAGTAATTTTGAGTGGAGGTTTAGACCATAAGATATAGGAGCAGAATTAGACCATTTGGTCCATCGAGTCTGCTGCACAATGTTCATGGTAGTTGCTTGCTCTACAGTGTTTCTTATTATTAAACTCATAGATCGAGTGGATTGCAAGAGACTTTTTCCCCAGGGTAGGAATGCTGAATGCAAAAGGATATAACTTTAAGGAGATTGGAGGAATCTGTAGGAGAGATGTCAAAGGTAGTATTTTTTAAAACAGTGGTGTATGCGTGGAAGTGGTGGTAGAGGCAGGTACATCAGGGGCATTTGAAAAAATGAAGCATTATTTGTGAGGGAAGGGTCAGATTGATCTTGGATTGAGTTAGAGGATCACACAAAATGTGAGCCTGGGGTGGGGGGCAGATGCTTGTACTGTGCTGCAAAATTCCACCTCCTAATGTTCTACTCTCTCCCGCTCCTGGCCTTGGGTTTCATTGCAGACAAAGGGCAGACTTTCCTTGCACACAGCATGCTTTCTAGGGGCAAGTAAAGAACTGAGGCCTGGAGGTTGAATCTGAGATCACACCCTCAGGGTGAAACATGGCAGAATGTCACATTTTCCTGCACCATGGTGTGTGGTTCCTCAACTCCCTGAGGTGTAAGGCTGTGCCAGCCAATGGTCAAGAGCAATGGGTTGCTAAGGTTAGGACAACACTAACTTCCGGCTGGTCTGCAGAATTATCTCAATGAGGTGGACCCTTTACCCTAATAGTATCATTAGCGATACATCATGGAGACATAGTGATAGCACTCAGCCTTTCATCAGCATGAGATAGACGTGTTTCCAGCAATTGAGATTAAAGATTAGCTGTCTCGGTCATATGTACTACAAAGCATCATCAGCACAGTTCGAGGAGGTGCTGGGGGATGTGGGAAAGTGTGGTCATGTTTCTGACGTTGACAGCTTTCTCACAACTTACCAACCCTTTGGAGTCGGAGCAGCGGAAGGAGGTCCGCACGACCCGGTGCAGAACGTACAGACAGCGGCGGGAATCGCGGGCGCAGCAAGGTGTGACACTAACAGAACAGTACTGCACCGGAACAGGCCCTTCGGCCCACCATGCCTATGCCGACCACGAAACCAAATGAAGCTAATCCCTTCTGCCTGCGCATGATCAAAAACCTAACGACCCACGCCCGTTCACGCGCTTCTCTAAAAGGCCGACCACCGCGCATGAGTTTGTTGTAGCGGGGCCAAGAATCGGGACCTCCCGTTCTAATGTCTAACACCAAACCCCAGGTGTATCAGGGCAAACCAGTGGTTTCGTGAGGGAGTGGAGGAGGAGGAGGAGGGTGATTGTAGAAGGGAGGGAAGGTGGTAGTGGACAAATAATTCATAATGCGCTGAGCGAGGTTGTTTGAGATGAATACGGCCTACGGGCTGGGGCTGAGGCAAGGTCCATTTCTCCCAGGCTGAGGGTCAAGTCGGCACCTACAGAAGCCCGATGCAGGGGTGCCCCAAGGTGTACACAGCCCTCCTGGGTCTCAAACCTCACCACCTCCAAAACGAAATACAGCCCTACAACTGCACTCACTCCGGCTCTGAACTCAGCCCCGTATCATCCCCACTGTAACCACCCTGGTTTCAGTCTCGCTTCTCCCGAGTCTGAACATCACACCCCTCCCGCCGAGTCTCAGCCTCCCCACTATAACCCTGAAATAAGAGTTTCACTTCCTCCCTCTAAATCGCAGAGTAATACAGTCAACACATACAGGACGCTGGAGGAACTCGGCAAGTCAGGCAGCATCTATGAAAATAAATAAATAAGGCCGACACCCTTCATGAGTTCTGATGAAGGATCTCGACCGAGACGTCGACTGTTTACCCTCTTTCACAGATGCTGTCTGACCTGCTGAGTCCCTCCAGCTTTTTTGCGTGTTGCTTGCATTACCAGCATCTGCAGATTTGCTCGTGCATTGACTAATATAGCCCTTCGGCCCAACTGCTCCATGCCGACCCCAGTGGCCTTAACGCTCCGCGCATGTATCTGAAATGTTGTAGTTGTGTCCGCCTTGAGCAGTTCGTCTGGAAGCTCATTCCTGGTATTCACAAACTTCTGCGAAAGGTTACATCACAGGTCTTTTTAAAATCTCCCCCCCCCCCCCCCACCGCCCTTCACCTTTGTCCGTGTTCTCCAGTTTTCGAACGATCTCAGCCTCCTCTCCCTCCTTCACTCCGAAGTCTGGGACTCAACCCCCCCCCCCCTTCAATCTCTAGCTATTAACTACTCTTGCTTCCCCCTTTTCATCCTAACTCCAGTTCTGAGTGAGTGATTCTGGGTTTCAGTTCTCTTCAGCAACAGGACAAAATGCCGGAAGACCTCAGCAGGTCAGGCAGCATCTCTGGTGGGGAATTTAGTCGACTTTTAGGGCTGATACCCTTCATTCTCGAGTCGTGATTAAGTGCCTTGGCACAAACCATCGACTGTTTACCGTTCCTCCAAATATTCTGTCTGATCTGCCGAGTTTATGTTGCTCGAAATTTACAACATCTGCAGAACCTCTTGTGTTTAAGATCTCCTCACCGGGACCCGAACACACAATTTTGAGGCAGGAGTCTGCCAACAACCCCCCCACCCCACCTCTCCTCGATCCACGTCAACCTGACACCATTACCCAGTGGGGGCCTAATTCACTCCACAGACGAGTTTGTCAGCTCCTCAGACCGAGCGTCAAGTTCATGCCTGCCATGGTAGTCAGTCTCCGCCCACCCAATACCCCACTCACAGGCTTGGCGTCCCGGGCAGCCCATCTGAAACGCAGCTTCGCATGAACCCGACCCGTTGCTTCTCGGGACTAAAAACAACACAAGTTACCCAAAACTTTTCGAGGGTTAACTTCACCCTGCTGCTACAAGGACAAGGAAAGGCCGCCGGGTTCAGAAAATCCCTCAAGTGGAGCAAATGAGAAAGTCCGTCGCTGTGAAATCTCACCCCCCTCGGGCAAAGAACAACGCCAGTTAAATTAAGTCGAGCAATCCAACAACACACTCTACACCTGGTGTTCACTCAACTACATCCTCTTCTCGGTAACCACTAACTGCTTTACACAGAAGTATGCGTGCCTCTGAGATTGTCCCCGCTCTTCCACACCTACATCACACTTGCTCCCCATATTAAGAATTCCTGGTACGAAGCCCCACTCTGCTTGTTTGTCCCGGCTCTATGTATTTTAACTAGTTTCTTCCTACAAGCATTAAACAAAGTTAATATAAAACAGATGCTGACTAGCTGGATCTCTCGCAACCGCTTCAGGTTCGGTTCGAAACTTAACAGCGGTTTTTTTTGGCTTACAATCGTTATTCTCTGAAACAATCAGAAGGTAGTTTCAGTCAAATTAACTCAGACTTACGCCAGATTCAATTGTTCTCATCTTAGATCCCTGCAGATGAATTACAAAGCAGAAGAAGTGATAGCGGCTGAAGAACAGCGTGTGGAGACAGCTCTGTTGGTATTCAGGATCGTTCAAAGGTAACGTTCATAAACACATGTCCCAGGGCGGAGGCTTTTTAATAGGTGCTCTTGGAGAGAGCCTGAATATGTCAGATCTCAGCTGCCTGGAGTGGAAACGCACTTCAAGCTGAGGAGGAAGCCACAGAGCAGACGCTAGTTGGGTTGGCATCTATAGTCAGAGGGCGTGTTTAAATGCCGCTTAAATTGTGTCTGGGTACGGCAGCCAGAGTTTACGAATCTGTGGTAAGACAATGGAATGTGGGAAAACGCAGCAATAAGTAAACGAAGCATTTCTGGGAAACAGCGATGCCCTGACTTAGTCACGGGCTTGATTGAGGCTGGTTAGATTCTGCTGCTATATGGGAATTCTGATGCACTGCAAAATCTGTTCCGCTCCCTATGAGTCGGACACAAGTCGGACTACGGGACGCAGGCCATTCGGCCGCCACTGCCTGCTGCACCTACATTCAAGGACTCTACAACTCGTGTTCTCTGCATTATTTCTTCATATTTTAGTTGTGTACACATTGTTAGTGTTTATTTACATATAGTTTTTCACTAATTCTGTTGTACAGTATTTCTGATTTTTTTTTCTGTGAATGCCTGTAAGAAAGTGAATCGGGTATATAGCGACATACACATACTTTGATTATAAACTTACTGCTCCGACCATCTACACACAACATTGCATCAGGAAGGTGAACATTATTGTCAAGAATGCCTTCCAACTTTGCTATTCCCTTTCAATAAGGTATGTCTGTCTGTCCTTCTGGGAGAAGATAGTCTGAACTCGAGAACAGCTTCTTGCAGCTAGGAGACTTCTGAACCAATCACTTCTTTCACATCTGATCGATTTCTACCATGGAGAGCAGTCTGACTGCGACGACCACTAGTGCCTTCGGGGGCTCCACATAAAGGATCCTCACCCTCCAGGACATACCATCAAGGAGCACTCAATGCTTTGGGAACAGCTACTTTCCCTCAATCACCAACCCATGAACTTTACCTCAGTATTTTGTTCTCTTTTTTGCCCTGTTTATTTATTTTAAAAATATATTTCTTATTGTAACATCATTTAAAAATATATTTCACCATTCTGCTTCTGCAAAACAACAAATTCCATGCCATATGTCATTGATAATAAACCTGATTGTGGTCCCCTTCCTGGTGGGGGCACCTCACCCTCAGACTCTTGACGGAGGTAGAGGATTACAAGATGGGAAGAGGCATAGGTCGAGCGGACAGCCAGCACCTTTTCCCCAGGGTGGCTATGGCTAATATGAGGTTGCATAATTTAAAGGTGATTGGATGAAAGTACAGGGGGATGTCAGAAGTACAACTTTCACACAGAGTGGTAAGTATGTGGAACACACTGTCAGGGTGGTGCTAGAGGCAGATACATTAAGGATATTTAAGAGACTCTGGATGATAGAATACTAGAGGGTAAAGTGGGAAGGAGGATCTAAATTGATCTTGGGTTAAAAGATCAGCACAACATCATGAGCCAAAGGGCCTGTACTGGGCTGTTATGTTCTACGTTCTTACCTTTACCTCTTCTGTTATTGTGACTTTAGCACTTACAAAACACTTACCATTTTGTATTTCTTGTTTCAGTATTTACTACTGTGTACATGATTTTCACTCTGAGCTTCTCAGGAGGAAGGACTGTTTGCACCCTGGTATATAAGGCCATAAACTAGTTGGATCCAATCAATGTCATCTTCTATCTCAGCATTTTCCTGCTTTGTCTGCCTCAGCTCTTTGACATCCAATAAACTATTCATCTCCACCTTGAATGAGCCTTTACCAATCCTCCACAAGCCCTTCAGGGGGAAATAATTCCAAAGAGTTATGCTATGTGAGGAAATCTCAGGCCCAAACTGCCTACTCCGTGTCCTGAGATAGTGATCTATGGTTCTAGACCTCTCAGCCAAGGGAAACGCCCTTTCTGCCCACTCACAAAATGCTGGAGGAATAACAGATGATGTAGCATCTGTGGGTGGTATAAGCATTTTGGGTTGAGACCCTTCATCAGGATTGATTTCTGTCACTGTATCCAGCCTGTCGAGTCCTGTAAGAACTTTTGTATTCCAATGTGATTAACCTGAGAGCATACAGGAACAGTCTGCTCAATTTCTCCTTGTAAGGCATAACTGTTATCACAAAAAGCAGACCAGCCCAACTCTGATTTCCTCCCCTTTTAGCAAGGATATCAAAAAGGTACAGTGTACTCCAGTTGTGTCCCCTCCATGTCTGTATATGCTTGTCATGAAATATCTTTATAAATATATAAACCTTAACTTCATTTGTTACATGCACATTGAAACATGAAAACACACAGTGAAATGTGTCGTTTACACCAGTGGCCAGCATGGTCTGAGGATGTGCTGGGAACAGCCCACGAGTGTCGCCGTTCTTCCGGCGCCATAATAGCATGCCCACAGCTTACTAACCCTAACGTACATCCTTGGAATGTCGGAGGAAACCAGAGCACCCAGAGGAAACTCACATAGGACATACAAACTCCTTACAGGCAGCAGTGGCAATTGAACCCTAACTGTAAAGCTATCTGCGACCCGCCGTGCTACCGTGCCGTCCAACTCCAGCACTAAACTTTCTCGTAATAGTCAACATAATATGTGAATTCCTATTTACTTGCTGTACCTGCATGCTAACTTTCAGAGGTATATCCACAAGTATACCAGGTTCCTGTGGAAGTCAACATCTCTTACCATTTGAACCTCCAAGAGCACCTCAACCTTGTTGTACGGTTTGGAGGCTTGAATGACCCCGAGAGCTATGTTGGCTGGAGTCAGAGGTTTAAGCATTGACTCTTGGTAGGGTCACCGTTGCTAAAAAGGTCAAAGGGTAGAGGCCAGAGTAATAGTGGTCCACCAGTCCTCCAGGTTTGGGGGTTCAGCTCAGGGATAACGACTCTGACTGGTAAACCAAAATTGTTACAGAAATAGCAAAGATGATTCCTTCTACATCTGTATGCGATGGCATTCCAGGGCTTGCACGGCGGACAGTAGTGAAAACCAAGAGGGAACTTCAGACGTGACGAAGGAAGCCCTGAACACCACCAGAGATGCAGAACCTTCATTGCTGCCCTAAACACCAGCAGTGTAATAGATAGTGAGTAAGTAAGTTACCATGTTAAAAAATACAGAGAACCAAGAGACTTTAGATTCTAGAATCTGGACAATGACAAACTACTGGAGGAACTCGGATGGTCAGGCAACATCTGTGGAGGAAAATGGGCATTCATATTTTGGGTTGAGACCCTTTGTCTGGACAGTGGGAAGGTAGTGATTATAAAGAAGTGAAGGAAATGGAAGGGGCTGGTAGAGGATAGGTGATTCCAGGTGAGACTTGATAGACAGATGGAGGAGCAGAGAATGGGGATAGTGCCTGAGGCTGGGAGGTTTTATGATAAGCTTTTATCTGCAATTTGAGAAGGATAAGGGCAGCTCGGAGGTGTCAGTGTTGCAGATGAACAGGGAAAACTATGGAGCCATGAGGGAGGAGCTGGCCAAAGTTGACTGGACGGATAGCCTAGCAGAAAAGACAGTGGAACAGCAATGGCAGGTATTCTTGGGAATAACACACAAGGTGCAAAATCAGTTCATCCCCCAGAGAAGGAAGGATTCAAAGGGGGGAAAGGGGCCTCAGTGGTTGACAAAGGAAGTCAGAGACTGCATAGCATTAATAAAAAGGAAATATGACAGAGCTAAGGTGAGTGGGAGGACAGACGATTGGGAAGTTTTTAAGGAACAACAGAACTTAACTAAAAAGACAATACAGGGAGAAAAAATGAGGTATGAACGCAAGCTAGCCAGGAATATAAAGGAAGATAGCAAAAGCTTTTTTAGGTATGTGAAGAGAAAGAAGATAGTTAAGAACAATGTTGGGCCCTTGAAGAATGAATTGGGTGAAATTGTTATGGGAAACAGAGAAATGGCAGAAGAATTTAATGAGTACTTTAGATCTGTTTTCACTAAGGAAGACACAAGCAATCTCCCAGATGTATGGATGGGCCAAGGACATAGGGTAACAGAGGAAATGAAACAGATTGACATTCAGAAGGAAACAGTGATGAGAAGACTGATGGGACTGAAGGCTGACAAATCCCCAGGTCCAGATGGTCTGCACCCTAGGGTACTGAAGGAGGTGGCCCTGGAAATTGCAGATGCATTGGTAATCATTTTCCAATGTTCCTTAGATTCAGGATCAGTTCCTGAGGATTGGAGAATGGCTAATGTTATCCCACTTTTTAAGAAAGGAGGGAGGGAGAAAACAGAGAACTATCGACCTGTCAGCCTGACATCGGTGGTGGGAAAGATGCTAGAGTCCATTATTAAGGATGAAATAGTGGCATATCTAGATAACAGTGATAGGATTGGGCTAAGCCAGCATGGATTTACCAAGGGTAAATCATGCTTGACTAATCTGTTGGAGTTATTTGAGGATGTAACCAGGAAGTTAGACAGGGGAGATCCAGTGGATGTAGTGTACCTCGATTTTCAGAAGGCATTTGACAAGGTCCCACATAGAAGATTGGTGGGTAAAATCAAAGCTCAGGGCATCGGGGGGGAAGGCATTGACATGGATAGAAAACTGATTGGCAGATAGAAAGCAAAGGGTAGCAGTGAATGGGTGTTTCTCGGAATGGCAGGTGGTGACTAGTGGGGTGCCACAGGGCTCGGTATTGGGACCACAGCTGTTTACCATTTACGTTAATGATTTGGATGAAGGCATTGAAAATAACATCAGCAAATTTGCTGATGATACTAAGCTGGGTGGCAGTGTGACATGTGATGAGGATGTTAGGAGAATTCAGGGTGACTTGTATAGGCTGGGTGAGTGGGCAGATACTTGGCAGATGATGTTTGATGTGAATAAGTGTGAGGTTATCCACTTTGGGAGTAAGAATGGGAAGGCAGATTATTATCTGAATGGTGTAGAGTTAGGTAAGGGAGAAATACAAAGAGATCTAGGAGTCCTTGTTCATCAGTCACTGAAGGTGAATGAGCAAGTGCAGCAGGCAGTGAAGAAGGCTAATGGAATGTTGGCCTTTATTACAAAGGGAATTGAGTACAAGAGCAAGAAAATCCTCTTGCATTTGTACAGAGCCCTGGTGAGACCACACCTGGAGTATTGTGTACAGTTTTGGTCTCCAGGGTTAAGGAAGGACATCCTGGCAGTAGAGGAAGTGCAGTGTAGATTCACAATTCCTGGGATGTCCAGACTGTCTTACGCAGAGAGGTTAGAGAGACTGGGCTTGTACACGCTGGAATTAAGGAGATTGAGAGGGGATCTGATTGAAACATATAAGATTATTAAGGGATTGGACCAGATAGAGGCAGGAAATGTGTTCCAGATGCTGGGAGAGTCCAGTACCAGAGGGCATGGTTTGAGAATAAGGGGTTGGTCATTTAGGACAAAGTTAAGGAAAAACTTCTTCTCCCAGAGAGTTGTGGGGGTCTGGAATGCACTGCCTCGGAAGGTAGTGGAGGCCAATTCTCTGGCTGCTTTCAAGAAGGAGCTAGATAGGTATCTTATGGATAGGGGAATCAAGGGATATGGGGACAAGGCAGGAACTGGGTATTGATAGGAATTGATCAGCCATGATCTCAGAATGGTGGTGCAGGCTTGAAGGGCCGAATGGTCTACTTCTGCACCTATTGTCTATTGTGATAGGTCAGGGGTTCCCAACCTGGGGTGCCCGCACCCCCAGGGGGTGCGAGATGGAATTTCAGGGGGTGCAATAAAGAGTGGCTTGTGTGCTTGAGTGACAAGTCATGAGTCATCACTCAGCCAGCTGCCAGTGTGCCTTGAGAAGTGGTAGTAACGTTTGTCCCAAGCACACTCCAGTCTCCCGCTGCCCGAGTCAGCATTGAGGATTCTCATTAGTGTTACTTGGGAAGTTACACTTCAGAGTTGAGGAATCTCATCAATTTACCATTTACAATTTTTTCTGAATAAATTAGAATCTAATTGCTCAATTTATATTTGCATTTTATGCACAGAGTTAAAAGCTTTTTTTTTAAGTTCAATTTGTTCACCGGCAGTATTGTTTGTGGTTCAATTTGTGGTTCAAAAATTAGTAATTAGACTTTTCATCTTCAAATGTAATATTACTTTTGTAGGGGGTGCGAACATTAATCAAACATTTCCTAGGGGTGTGGGGCATAGAAACGGTTGGGAACCACTGTGATAGGTGAAGGTGATTAAGAGAATGGTAGATGGTGGAATCTGATAGAAAAGGGAGGTGGAATCTAAATGTTTAAAAATACTTTGTTGTTCTGTTTTGTAGCAAGCTGAATGACTTCCTATTTTGAATGACTTCACATTTTTTTCCATGTTGCATATTACTGATGTCTACCATGTTCTCACCCACTCAACTTTGTCTGAAACCTACTGAAGCCTCTTCACATTCTTCTCCCTTCTCACAACCCCACCCTGTTTTGTGTTGTCTGTAAATGTGGAAATATGATATTTGGTTCAGATTTGGGAAAATTCAGGGCCTATGCAATTGTTCTTGATAACCACTAGCCTGCCTTTGATCCTCATTCTTTGCTGTTAGCTAGTTCTCAACCCAGATCAGTTTAGTACCATGTTCCTTAATCCTACTGAACAACTTCATCAAAACCCTTCTGAAAATTTAAGTGTACACATCTAGTTCATTATTACCTTCTCTATTTTATATTTAAATTATATTTATTAATCACATATGTATTGAAACATAGAACAGTGGTGCACAGTAAATGTTGTGTCAGCTTTTTAACTTATTCTAAGATCAATCTATCAATCTAATCCTTTCCCCTCCACATAGCCCTCCATTTTTCTTTTGTCCATGTGCCTGTCTGAGAGTCTCTTAGATGTCCCTAATGTATAGGACATACATGGTAAATGGTAGGGCATTGAAGAATGCAGTAGAACAGAGTAATCTAGGAATAATGGTGCATTGTTCCCTGAAGGTGGAATCTCATGGGGATAGGGTGGTGAAGAAAGCTTTTGGTCTGCTGGCATTTATAAATCAGAGCATTGAGTATAGGAGTTGGGATGTAATGTTAAAATTGTACAAGGCATTGGTGAGACCAAATTTGGAGTATTGTGTACAGTTCTGGTCACTGAATTATAGGAACAATGTCAACAAAATAGAGAGAGTACAGAGAAGATTTACTAGAATATTACCTGGGTTTCAGCACCTAAGTTACAGGGAAAGATTGAACAAGTTAGGTCTTTATTCTTTGGAGTGTAGAAGGTTGAGGGGGGACTTGATAGAGGTATTTAAAATTATGAGGGGAATAGATAGAGTTGACGTGGATAGGTTTTTTCCGTTGAGAATAGGGGAGATTCAAACAAGAGGACATGAGTTGAGGGTTAGGGGGCAAAAGTTTAAGGGTAACACGAGGGGGAATTTCTTTACTCAGAGAGTGGTAGCTGTGTTGAACAAGCTTCCAGTAGAAGTGGTAGGGGCAGGTTCGGTATTGTCATTTAGAAAAAAAATTGGATAGGTATATTGGACAGGAAAGGAATGGAGGGTTATGGGCTGAGTGCAGGTCGGTGGGACTAGGTGAGAGTAAGTGTTCGGCATGGACTAGAAGGGCCAAGATGGCCTGTTTCCATGCTGTAATTTATGGTTATATGGTATCTGTCTTTACCATCATCCCTTGCTTATAGAGAAATGAATCACTCGTGTTCACAACCAACACTGTCTGAAAGTGTGCTCTGGGCAGCCTGCAAGTGTTGCTGTGCAGTGTGGCATCGATGTAGCATGTCTACCACGCTCAGCAGAACACCATGCAACCAACATGCAATGATAGCAGAACGATTCCCTTTCTCACATCTCCCTCACCCCCACGCACACATGGTCCCCCAACTCCTGACAGTGGGTTAATTGTGGTCGTTCTTTCATCAATCCATGCAGCCTCTGCTCAGTCCTGTTTTTATCTCAAGCTCTCTTCTTCACATTCTGTTCTAGCACTTCACCTTCTGTTGATGTTAGGCCAACAGATCTCCTCTTTATTCTCTCCCTTGCAGTGTGGGGTCACGTTTGTTATTGCGAAACCTTGAGGAAGGACAGCTAGAACAGCTCTGCAGAGGCAAGCAACAGGTCCTTGGGATCCAGTCTCTCTGAATTCTCTAGCATCATTTGGACAGGAGGGGACCCGAAACTCAAGGCTTAAAAAAAGATTAGCTTTATTTGTCACGTGTACATCCAGACATACAGTGAAATGTGTTGTTTTCGTGTCAAATCAAGCCAGCGAGGATTGTGCGAGACAACCTGCAATGTGCTTCCGCTGAGGGCTGGAGGCCTGCCTGTGTGGGTGGGCGAGCGGGAAGGAGTCAAGGGGCTCGTCTTGCTGCTGTTGTCCTTGTGTTCTGTGTTGTTCTGCCAACCATTGCAGGCATGCTATGTTTCGATATACTCACCGAGTGAGCCCTTCCCGCCTTTCGAGACACAACGCTCAACAACCCCGATTTAACCCTAATCTAATCATGGGACAATTCACAACGACCGATTAACCTTGTGACAGAGCAGGTCTGCCACGAGTAACTTCTCCCTCTCTACCCCCTTGCCCACCCTATTCCACCCGTCAGCTGTCCCTCCACTCCCATTCCTTCCTAAGTCGGCCGCGGTGCAAAGCATTGCTTTGGAGCAGTGGCAAGGACAGGATTGGACAGGCGGATCAACCGGCGGAACTCCTGGTTTTGATGGTGGTGCCAGAGGTAGGTACGTTAAGAACATGTAGATAGGCATATGGATGAAAAGAAAATGGGAGGCTATGTGGGATTGATCTTGGAGTGGGTTAAAAGGTTGGTACAACATCGTGGGCTGAAGGACCTGTATTACTGTACTGTCCTGTATTGTTGTACTGTTCTTTGTTCTATGGTTTATGATTTCGATGAGAATGTTCAAGTGGGTTTGCAGGCCACAATAAAATAGGCTGAATCATTGACCATGAAGATGTTGGTCAGAATTTACAGAGGGATCTTGACATCCAGGTAAGTGGGCTGAGGAATGGAAAGCGATTCCTCAATTCCAGTCAAGTGTGAGGTGTTGCATATTGGGAAGAATGTAGGACTGTGAACGGTGGGGCACTGGGTGCTGTTGTAGAACAGAGGGACTAGCAGAAGCACGTGGCTTCCTGAATGTAGACGAGGTGGTGAAGAAGGCTTTTGTCATGCTGGGTTACATCTGTCAGGGTCTTGGCCTGAAACACCAACTCTTTATTCCTCTCCATTGATGCGGCCTGATCTGCTGAGTCCCTGTGCGTGCATAATCTGCATAATGTTGTTCCAGTAATGGGGCAATGAGAACTTCACAAAGTACTCCAAATGTGGCCCATTCAAAGTTTTATATAGCTGCAGCCTGACTTGCCCACTTTTATATCATGCCTGGCTAATGAAGCATGCCGTACCCCTTTCCTACCCAAACCTCTTGGGCGGCTGCTTTCTGCTAGCAATGGACATGCACCCCAAGATCTCTCTGTATATCAACGCTCCTAAGGGTCCTGCCACTGACATTATACTTTCTGGAAAAGATTCTTGTTTGCTCTAGGTTATTTTACCAACCACAGACTAGGGTATGCAGTAATTTATCCCCATGAGGTTTGATGATGGAGGAAGAGGCTGAGTCACAGCTTGTAACCATGGTTCAGTTAGGCCTTTGCCTCTGAGTCAGAGGACTGTGGGTTTGAATCCCACTCTAGAGATTTACTAATAGGAAGTTACCTGGTCATCAACTCAGTGCTGTTGACATTAGCTACAATACCTCAAGAGATTCCATATAGAAACAGGCCCTTCAGCCCATCGAGACCATATTAGCAGCCACTCATTCACACTGATCCTACACCAATCTCATTTTTTATTCTCCTCCCATTCTTAGCAACTCTTAATCCCCACCCCAGATTCTACCTCTCAGCCAGACTCCAGGGGCAATTAACCTACTGACTGGCATGTCTTTGGGAGGTGGTAGGGAACCGGAGCACCCGGGGAAAACATGCAAATTCCCACAGCCAGCACCGGAGGTTAGGTTCAGATCTCAGCAGTGACCCTACCAGCTTCATAAGCACCTTAACTGGAGAAGAGAGGCTCCCTGTGTTAAACATCGTGAGACACGAGAGCCCAGTGTGCGTGAGACTGCCTGTCTGAGAGTCTCTTAAACATCCCTAACGTATCTGTGCCAGTGGCAGAGCGGAGATGCATTTCCAAAAAATGGTGTAATGTTCCCCTTTCTTCTGCAACCCTGCAGATCGCCCTTGGGCAAGGTGCAGCCCCTGCTTAGCCCCCCAATAGGGGTCATGTGAAGCCATGGGTGTAGGTGGTGGATGGCTGTATGAGCAGCTGATGTCTATCACGAGTCTTGGTTATGCGACCACTGATGCCAGGCAGTCTCTGAAGAAAATCTCGTAAAGACACCGCTCAGAAGAAGGCAATGGCAAACCTCTTCTGTAGGACAATTTGCCGTGACCTATTATGGTCAAAGACCACGATGGCCACAACGTACGTCATGGCACATAATGATGAAGATAAGTGTACCTGACTCTACCACCACCCCTGGCAGGATGTTCCAAGCAACCACCACTTTCTGTGTTAAAAATCTTATCTTGGACATCACCCCTAAACTTTCTTCCAATCACCTTAAAAGTTATAGCCCCTTGTGTTAGCTGGGAAATAATCTCTAGCTATCCACTCTAACTATGCCTCTTATCATGTAATACACCTCTACCAAGTCACCTCTCATCCTCCTTCATTTCAAAGAGAAAAGCCCTAGCTTGCTCAACCTATGCTCAGAAGACATGCTCTCTAATCCAGCTAGCATCCTGGTAAATCTCCTCTGCACCCTCTCTGAAGCTTCCACATGCTTCCCATAATGAGGCAACCTGAACTGAACACAGTATTCCAAGCATGGTCTAACCTGGGTTTTATAGAGCTGGAACATCACTTTGTGACTCTGGAACTCAACCCCCTGACGAATGAAGGCCAAGACACCATACACCTTCTTAACCATCCTGTCAACTAGGAGGGATCTGTGGATGTGGATCGCAAGTCGTTCAATCTTTGGATGAAGACTTGCATCTTTTCTATTTCCTTATCCTATAGAAGGAGGCCATTTGATCCATCATATCTAGGCTAGTTCCTGCACCAATGCCATTCCCCCTACCAATTTCCCTGTAACCTATTTTCTCTTACCTGCCCATTAACACCCCTCCTATTCACCCATCACCCCCTTACACTTGGTTGGATTTTCTGTGTACAAATTAGGCAGGTTTTGTTTTTGCATCAGGTTGGGTGAGACAAGAACTAGAGGTCATATAAGTTGCAATAAGAAGTATTTTTAAAAAGCAGCGCTAAAAGTAGGGTCCATGGACCTGTCAAAAATCTGATGGTGGAGGTTAATGGAGAAAGGTGAAATATTTAAAGGGAATTGGAGGGAAACTTCTTCTCTCAGGGTGTGGTGCAAACATGGAATGAGTTGCCAGTGGAAGTGGCGTATGCAGATTCAACTGTAGCCTTTAGAAGAAGTTTGGATGGGTACATGGATGGGAGGGTTTGGAAGGATATAGTCTAGATGCAGGTAGATAAAACTGGGCAGAAGATCAGGTCAGCAGGGGCAAAATGGGTTTTTGTGCTGTAGTACTCTACCAAGATGTGGGAGGAACACGCACAAAATGCTGGAATAACTCAGCAGACCAGGCAGCGTCTATGGAAAAGAATAAAGAGGAAAAGAGTAAGTCGAGGTTTCAGGCTGAGACCCTTCATCAGGACAGTCCTGATGAAGGGTCTCGGCCCTAAATGTTGACTGTACTCTTTTCCACAGATGCTGCCTGGCCTGCTGAGTTCCTCCAGCATTTTGTGTGTGTTGCTTTGGATTTCCAGCATCTGCAGATTTTCTGGTGTTTGTTGAAGATGTGGGAGGACACCAGAGCACCCATGTCATCTCAGAGCTCCATGGAGATCACAATTGAACCCGACTTTCTGGAGCAAGGCTCTATTTTGCCTTCCAACTTCTCACTTGATGCTTCACCCACAGAAAAGGGGGTTAGTTTTAAATTAGTAATTAGGGCATTAAATTAGTAATTTATTTAGATCAGCACCAGGTGCGGACCAGAGGAACTATTCCTGTGTTGTACTGTTCTACGTTAGAGACATAGAACACTACAACATGGAACCTGACCCTTTGGCCCGTGCAGTCTGTTTTCTTAAGCTGATTTTGCTCACAAGATGGAAATACAGAAACATCACTCGATATGGTAACCACATCTCCACAGTATTGCAATGATTGTTATCAAAGTTAATAGACTGATAAGATAGCACAGTCACTAAAAGAGGAGAGAGAAGAAGTAGGTTCTGCTGTTTGTAGTAGCAAATGCATGCATGCAGTTCAACTTTCAAATATGATAGTGCTATGGGAGTTCAATTGCATGGGGGAACTGTGCATAGGTCGGTCAGTTGGTGGTAACCCGGGCACGCTCTGTGTAAAGGAAGCCAGGACAAGTACACTTCCGTACGAAAGGTCACTACAGATTCAGCTGCATGTGGCATACCTTACACCAAACCCCACCCACGTCAGCGCTGTTTGTTAGCAACCCTTGAATGATAACAGCTCTGATCACCACATTACAGAAAGAACACAGAAGGACTGGAGAGGATGCAGAAGAGGTTCACAGGGTGCTGCCTGGATTGGAGAGCATGTGTGATAAGGAGCGGTTGGACAAACCTGGCTTGTTTTTTTACTGGAGGGTCAGTCTGAGGGGAGACTTGAGAGAGGATTCTAAAATCATGAGAGGCATAGATCAAGTAGGCAGTCAGAATATTTCTCCTCAGATGGCCTGGGACGGGGCAGAATTTTAAAAGGGATGTGCAGGGTGAGTTCTTTTTCAGACAGAGAGTGGTAGGTACCTGGATGTGCTGGAGTGTTGATGGTGGTGGAAGCAGATACGAGAGTGGCACTCACCAGGGTTTTAGAGAGGCTTATGGAAAATGGAGGGATTTGGATCAGGAAGGATGATGGTATGATGGTCAGCACAGGCTTCAAAGTTCAAAGTAAATTTATTATCAAAGTGTGTAAGTGCATGTCACCATATACTACCTCGAGATTCATTTTCTTGTGGGCATTTACAGTAGAACAAAGAAATACAATAGAATGAATGAAAAGCCCCACACACAAAGACTGAAAACCAATGTGCAAAAGAAGACAAAATGTGCAAATACATAAAGGTAAATAAATAATACTGGGAACATGAGTTGGAGAGTCTTTGAAAGCAAATCCATGTTGGGGTGAGTGAAGTTACCCACACTGGCTCAGGAGCCTGATGGCTGGAGGACAGTAACTATTCCTGAACCTGGTGTGTGGAACCTAAGACTCCTGTAGCTCCTTCCTGACGGCAGAGCGTCACCTGGGTGGTGGGGGTCTTTGCTGCTTTCCAGTGGCGGCGCTCCCTGTGCACGTGCTCGGTGGTGGGGAAATGGCTTCCTGTGATGGACTGGGCTGCATCCACCACTTTTTTATGTAGGGTTTTCCATTCTTGGGGATTGGTGTTTCCACAACGCAAGCAGTCGGGATACCCTTCCCTGTGCACTTGTAGAAGTTTGTCAAAGTTTTAGATGACATGCTAAATCTGCGCAGACCTCTACGAAAGTAGAGGTGCCATCAGTCTGCCCCTGTGCTCTACTGTTATGTGCTTGACATTAATAATCTTGCCCTCCTTTTCAAATAATGATCTCACTTAGCCTAAGGACCTTCCAAAGCTGATCCACTCTTCTTCTTGGCCCCTTGTTTTATCCATGAACATAATTGTCCATTAGCAGCCCTCCCAGAAGTTCTGTCCTCAAGAATCCTCCAGCCTCCCTTCAGAAGCTCCTGTAAAAATATCACAAGGCTCAGTGTAACTTTGACCTATTCTGCTTCTCCTGAAGCAGTGTGAGATTTTTATATTACTTCAAAAAAGGAAGCTTTTACTGTTAGTGTATTTAAGAGTAACACTGGAACAAAAGCAGAAGACACAAGAAATACACAATAGGTCAGGCAGCTTCTAGACGAGGAGCTCCCAACCCTGGATCCATGGACTCATCAGTCCATGGCATAAAAAAGGTTGGGAACCCCAGCCTTAGGAAAAGAGGAATAGTATTAATGATTCTGGTCTGAGATTTGTTAGAACTGGGAAAAAGAGATTAAAAAAAATTATGTTACACAGAAAGTGGTGAAAATGATGAATAGGATGAAGGGAGTACACACAGTAACCACTTTATTAGGTGCACCTATACACCTGCTTGTCCATGCAAATATTGAAGCAGCCAATCATGTGTTAGCAACTCAATGCATAAAGCATGCAGACATGGTCAAGGGGTTCAGATGTTGATCGGACCAAGCACCAGAATGGGAAAGAAATGTGGTCTAAGCGACTTTGACCACACAATGATTTGTTGGTGCCAGAAAGGGTGGTTTGACTATCTCAGAAACTGTGGATCTTCTGGGATTTTCACGCATTACAATCTCAGGAGTTTATGGGGGGAGAAAAACATCCAGTGAGTGGCAGTTCTGTGGGTGAACATGCCTTGTTAATGAGAGTGGTCAGAGGAGAATGGCCAGACTTGTTCAACTGATAGTAACTCAATATAATGTAATGTGACATAGTGTTTTTGATTTGTGGGAGTGGGAGCAAATGCTGTTTTGTGCAATCTTGATCGGGCGGACTAGCGCTGTGGCCTGCAGATAGCAAGAGATGAGGCGCTGGATTGAACTGAGCTGAAATTAATATGTCTGGACTCTTTCGATGTCCTTGTGATTTGGTGTTTTATATTCTGTGTTTTATGCTCGTTTCTTTGCCGTCGTATGTGTGTTGGGTGTTTGATGTTTTTCTTTAAACGGGTATGATGGTTCTCTTTGTTTTGGGACTGTCTGTGGGAAGACGAATGTCAGGGTTGTATACTGTATACATACTTTAATAATAAATGTACTTTGAATCTTTGAAGACCATCTCTGAATGCACAAAACATCAAACCTCGAAGCAGACGGGGAGCAGGAGAACAAGAACATGAGCATACACTCAGTGGCCATATTATTAGGCACAGGAGGTACAGCATAAAATGGTCACTGAGTGTGTATATACGATAAATTGAGAACAATTCAAAATGATCAATGGGGCAGTTCACCTCTTTTCTCAGTTCAGATGAAGGGTCTTGGACCTGAAAAAGAATTCTGTTTCTCTTTCCACAGATGCTGCCTGGGCATTGGAGTCTTCCCAGCATTTCCTGTTTTTATTTCAGATTTCCATCATCTGCAGGTTTTTTTTTTGATTTTCATCTCCAGGGGCATTTCTTGTGTCAACAGTACATTTCCAAACATTTTCTTTCCATCCCTATGCCCAAAACCAACCACCTGCATTCAGACTACCCCTTGCCAGGATCTGAGCGGAAACAGAATCAGGAGAAAAGTGGAACAAATAATTCAGAAGGCAGAAGTAAAGGATGAAATTGAGTGTGAAGTAAACAAAGGTTCTATGAATGTAAAACTGAAGAGAAAATGAAAAGGGATGAGAATGGAGGAGAATGAAAGAGAAGGTAGTGCCAGTGAAATGGTAAATGGTTTGGGTGGAGTGCAAAACTCATGCACAGTAACACTCATAATTTGCTGATAGTGTGAAATGAGCTGGGGTGGAGGGATAATCCAGCATTGTTTGACCATTCATCCATAAATAACAATCTGTCACTTGCTAGCACCAATCCTCCTTAGAGTTGACCAAATGGAACCACGCAGTTTGAGAGCTCTGCCTAGCCAAAGTGATTGGTGCTTCATTTAAGCTTCTGGTTTCTTCCAGTGCTATTCAGAGCCTGCTTTGCAGTGATGTTTTGGTTTCAGAACACAGTACAGCAACAAAACAGGGTCTTTGGCTCACCGTAACTAGTTAAACTGGACATTTGCTTGTGCATGATCCACATCTTTCGGTTCCCCATCTGTTTGCGCCTAAATGCCTTTTAAACTTTCTTACCTTGGGAAACTGTCTCTGATTAGCTGCAATATCTTCCTCTCAACGTCCAACCCTACGTCCCTGTCTTGAGAGGTGAAAACAGATACGACTGGCCAACAGGACTCTGGAGAAGCTGTATAAACCAATCCCTTGTACAGTGGATACAATGGATTACAGAAACATTAATGAACAACAAGCATATCATTGAATTCATGAGGAATTTGGAGATGGGAGGTCCTCGATGGCCTATGCTCCACTGGAGTTAAGGGCCCAAGAAGAATCTGCACTATCTATGCTCTCATTGCTTTATAAACTTCTATCAAGTATCCCTTCTGCAACTCTGACGTTCCAGAGAAAACACCCTCTCCTTATAGCTAATGCTCACTCATCAAGCAACGTCCTGGTGAACCTCTTTCATTCTCTCCAAAGCCTCCACATCCTTCCAGTAAACCACACAACATGCTGGAGGAACTCAGTGCCCTTATGGGATGTTATGTTGCAGTTGTACAAGATGTTGGTGAGGCTACTTTTCAGATTCAGAATCGGGTTTAATATCACTGGCATATATCGTAAAATTTTTAAAGTTAGCAGCAGCAGTACAATGCAATACTCTCCCTCTAGGAATTGATCATGGATCACAGGAGGAAAGGAGACACATTGACATCAATGGGATTACAGTTGAAGGGAAGAGTAGTTTCAAATTCTTTGAATTACCGAGAATCTCAGCTGTTCTATACATACCAGTTTAAAAACACAACAGTGCCTCTTTCACCTCAGGTGGCTAAAGAACTCTGGCATGAGTCCCAAATCCTCAGGACTTTCTACCATCGAGATCATCCTGACCAGCTGTGTCACCGCCTGGTATGGGAACTGTGCTGCCCTCAATCACAGGGTACAGAGTGGTACAGACAGCCCAGCGCATCTGTGGATGTGAACTTTCCTCTATTCGGGACGTTTCCAGCTGCAAGTGTGTAAAAAGAGCCTGGAGGATCATCAGGGACACCAGCCACCCCAACCACAAACTGCTTCAGCTGTAAACGTCTGGAAAACGGTACCACAGCACGAAGGCCAGGACTAACAGGCTATGAGACAGCTTCTTCCACTGGGCCATCAGATTGATCAATATGTATTGATCTGATTGCATATCTGTCTGTACAAACATGTATACAAAACAATTATGCATACAATCATAGTGTCTGGGCAATATCCTCCCACATTTCCCTTCTTTATGGCTTGAACATTGCGATGGAGACACAACATAAAGATTTTTTTCTCCCTCATGTTGTGAGATGGATGTAAGAAATAAAATTCTAATCTAGTGATAATACAGAAAAAATGTAAATAAATTATAGCAAGTATAAATTAATAGTTAAATTAAAAATAATGCAAAAGCAGAAATAATATAAGAAAAAGTGAGGTGGTGTTCATGGGCTCAATGTCCATTTAGAGATCAGATAGCAGAGGGGAAGAAACTACATTTGGAATGTAATGCTCAGTTTTGGTCACTTTTTTATAGGAAAGATGACATTAAGAGTGCAGAGGAGATTTACAAAGATGTTGCTGGGACTCGAGGAATTATGGAGAGAGGTTGAGCACCTTGGGATATTATTCTCTGTAGTGTAGGAGACTGAGGAACGACCCTATATGGCTGTATAAAACTATGAGGGGCATAGATAGAAAAGGTTTAGAGGATTATGAACCAAATGCAGGCAAATGGGACTAGCTATGACCTGAATCTTGGTCAGCACGGACCAGATGGGCTGAAAGGCCTACTTCCATGCTGTATAACTCTGTGCGACTCTTTCTCACAGTCGCATTCAGGAAGGTAGTGTGATTGGGGGTTAACTAGACTCAGTGTAAATCTGAGTGTTATCTTACGAGCCATACGTTAGTATGGAATTCAGATAAGCAGGCAAGGAAGGAACGGTTGCTGATGGGAGGAGTGCAGAGTGGAGTAGAAAAAACAGAAGACAGACCGGTTGAGCTGAACAGCCTCTGGGTAAACATGATCGGACTGGTTAAAGCAGGAGTAGAACACAGAGTCCTGGACAATTGGTCCAAAGGTATGAGATCAGGTTTCACTGGGGATTTTAAAGTTAACTGATTAACTTTAAGGGGGCAGCAGAGCAGCGTACTGGTTATGGGACTGCCTAACAGCAAAAGTGATTGGAAAATTGGGGTTCAATTCCCCTGTCTGCCTGTGAAGAGTTTGTACATTCTCCCCATGTCGTGTGGGTTTCCTCTGAGCACTCTGGTGCCCTCCAACGTATGATTTAGGGCAAGTTGTGGGCGTGCATTGTTGGAGCTGGAAGCACGGCGAAACTTCCCAGCATTGTGCTGGTCATTGATACAAATGATGCATTTCACTGTTTTGATATAACAAATAAACCTCATGTTTCATCTTTAAATAAAATCTGGAATTTAAATGGTGAAAGATGCAATAACAGGAGCCAGTTTGCGTAGAAGAATGAGAGGGGACTTGATAGAGGTCCCCCTTAAACTTCTGTTGTTCATTCCCTAGAACTCTGCTCTCTGCATAAAAACAGAACAGCTACTTCCCTTCAACACTTGACCATATTTTCCACTGCACGTGAAAAATGTGCAGATTATGAGATAATGATCAAGATTATGATTATGAGATTATGACAATATTATGAGAGGCATAGATGGGGTGGATAGTCAGTACCTGTTTCCCAGGGCACCATTAGCAAACACCAGAGGGCATATGTACAAAATTAAGGGAGGGAAGTTTAGGGGAGACATCAAGGGTAAGTTTTTAACACAAAGGGTTGTGGGTGCCTGGAATGACTTGCCAGGGATGGTGGTGGAGGCTAAAACATTAGGGGTATTTAAGAGCCTCTTGGACAGGCACATGGATGAAAGAAAAATGGAAGGTTATGGGGTAATGTGGGTTTAGTACTATTTTTTTAAGGATTATGTGGGTCAGCACAACATGGAGAGCTGAAGGGCCTGTACTGTGCTGTAGTGTTCTGTGGTTCTATAGAATTGTAAAAAGAAACCCATTCGGAAACAAGTGCCTTTTAGAGGATGGAATCTGCTTGTCTTCACCCAGTCCGTTCCATATGTCACTGTTAAAGTTAGATGCCATAGATTCATACAACACAGAAACAAGCCCTTCGGCCCAAATGCTTTGTGCTAACTATGCTGCTCAGCGAGCTAGTCCCATCTGCCCATATTTGGCCTATTGTCCTCTAAACCTCTCCTATGTACTTTTCTAAATGGTTTTTAGATGTTGTTAATGACTCCACCTCAACCACTATTCCTGGTAGCCCATTCCAAATACACTCCACTCCTTGTGTGAAGAAGCTGCTCCTGACAACACTTTTAAGTCGCTGACCCCCGATCCCTCTTGTTCTGTGCACCCCTTCTCTGGGGAGGACTATGTGCTTTCACTATACCCTCTCTATACCCCTCATGATTTTACATATCTTCCCCTTTCTTTTAAATCCTCTCCCTTCTCAGCTAGGAACAATAAGTGCTACAAAAGGGCCACCTCAGCCCTTCTAGTCCGTGCCGAACTACATGCTTTTGGGACTACATCATTTGACATCTTCCAGGTGGTGGTTTAATAATTTTCAAGCCTCAAAACATAGGTTGAGTCCTGCTTCGGATTATCTTGTATTGTTGGCCATTAGTGACTCACACAAAGCAGCAAAAACAGCAAAGAACAACGCCCTAATATCTCTGCGATCTCCTCATTGTGGCCTCTGCAGTATCTACATCGTGTTGCCCTGCTTCCTGTTCCCATGCTGTTTGTTAACCTTCAGTTAGACTGGACTTCTAGTCATCAGTCTGAGGTGTGACCGTAGGAATCAGAGTCAGGAGGTCATCATGCTTGGTAAGATCGTTCACTCTCCTATTGTCTCATTATAGCAGCACGATAGTGTAGCAGTTGGTGCGATGCTTTACAGTGTCAGTAACCTGGGTTCAATTCCAGCTGGTGTCTGTGAAGACTTTGTACATTCTTCCTGTGACCACATGGGTTTTCTACGGGTGTTTCGCTTTCCTCCCACCTTCCAGAAACACATGGATTAGCAGGTTAATTGGTAACGTGGATGGATGCCCCTTTTAGAATAGCGAAGAGGAGGGATTTCTTAAGCCAGGGGGTGGTGAATCTGTCAAATTCATTGCCACAGATGGCTATAGAGGCCATTGGGTATATTTACAGTGGAGGTTGATAGGTTCTTGGTTGGTAAGGGTGTCAAAGGTTACAGGGAGAAACAGGTGAATGGGGTTGAGAGGAAGAATAAGTCAGCCATGATGAATGGTGGAGCAGACTTGTAGGACTGAATGGATTAGGGTCCATCAAATTTACAGTTGACAACATGACCGAGGGGAGGTCCTCTGACCCCGAGGGGGTGCTGTCTAGAGATTCTCTGGGGAATCGGCAAATATCCGAGGGCTTGTGATGTTGATAGCTTCAGCCTTCCTACATGTGGAGCTATCAGGTGCACACCTCAGTGAAGGTGGAGACACGAGGCAGCATCAAACAGACCTCTCACTGTGCACACCAAACCAAAGACAGCAGGGTTCAAGCCCTTCAGCCTATCCACTGCCTGGCCTCCACCAAGTCTGCATTACGTTCACCACATTCCCATTAGCTCCACAATAACGGCTGGCCTTAACTGGAGCAGAATTGAACCGTCATTAGGAGAAGTAGACACCTCCTTGTACCCGTGGAGACTGTGTTCTGATATTCATCACAGTTTTATCAATAATCTCAACTCTGAACGTGGATCACAACAACCTCTGCACTATTTGTGGTGTTCCTCAGATAAGGCTGCCTCATGTCATCTTACATGATTGAAGTGCGAATGTTTATTTCACGCAAATATCTGCACATCTGAAACCAACGCATCATTTCTGTTTACAGCCACAATCTTAACACCTTGAGTCAATGATGCAAGCTTATTCTCTTTCACTACCCTCATACTCATTTCTCACCACACCCCTCCTTCCACCCTCTTTTCACTCTTCTCTGCTCTATTTGCAGAGGGTGTTTCCAATAGTGCGGCAGTCTAGGACCAAGGGCTCAGCCTCAAATTGGAAGGACACCCTCTAGAACAGAGATGAGGAGGAAGTTCTTTAGCCAGAGGGTTGCAAGTCTGTGGAACTCATTGTCACAGATGGGCGTGGAGGCCAAGTCATTGGGTATATTTAAAGGTTCTTGAGGCGTCAAAAATTATGAGAAGAAAACATGAGAGTGGGGTTGAGCAACAATAAATTATCCATAATGCAGATTCAATGGGCCAAATGACCAAATTCTGCTCCTCTGTATTACGGCCTTTGTCCCTCTTCTCCTCTACCTTCATTTCTCCTTTGGCCTTATGGCTTCTGCCCCTATTCTTCTGTACATACATTCCCCCTTTCTGGTACTGGAATTACTTTGTCACTGGAGAGTTCACTGAGGTACAGTGAAAACCTGAGCAATACAACCAGGCTGGGCTGCGTCCATGGAGCTGAATAAAGAGTCGACGTTTCAGGCTGAGACCCTTCATCAGGATGGAAAGGAGGGGACAGAAGCCAGGAGGGGAACAGTGAAACCCTTTGGCTTCATGCAGTCCATACAGTTCACTTCATTCATCAGTACTACATCACCCCTACTCCCCTTTTTGACGCCACCTCGCTCATTCATGCCCTCCTCTTCCCCTCTCCCACTCCACACCTCCGTCTGCACCTTCTTTCTCTCCTTGCTTGTCCTCCCTCACCTCTCAATTCCTTCACCTCGCATCATCCCCACCTCCCATCCTATCAACCTTTCTCTATTTTCATTCTCCTCTTCCCCAAGCATATTTAATTAATTTTTCCTGCGTTCCCAAGTTCCGGGGGAGATGGTTCTCCAAGGCTTCTCACCCCCGACTCAGCTCATGTTGTGCCTTCATAAAGTAAAGGTAGTAGGGACAGCCTGATGAGCCTTGCATCAGTGCTGGAAACATTAGTCATAGAACACTACAGCACAGAAACAGGCCTTTCAGCCCATCTAGTCCATTCTGACCTGTTATTCCGACACATCTGGAACATATCCTTCCATACCCTCCCATCTATGTGCTTATCCTAACTTCTCTTAAATGTTGCAATTGAAGTCAAATCAATCGCTTCCCCTGGCAGCTTGTTCCACACTCCCACCATCCCCAGTGAAGCTACCCCTCTGATTTCCCTTAAATATTTTATCTTTAACCAATGACCTCTTGCATTTACCCTATCTGTACCCCTCATAATGTTGTACACCTCTAACAAATCTCTGTCATTCTCCTACACTCCAGGGAATAAAGTCCTGTTTAATCTTCCCTATAACACTGGTCCTCAACAAGTCCCAGCAACATCTTTGTAAATTTTCTCTCTTTCTATCTTACTACTGGAAGGGATTTTGAGGGACAGGACTTACTTGGAATAGGAGAGGCAAGGACTATTTAGGGATTGTCAGGAGACATAAGATTAATGCAGACATTGGAATCTGGAGCAAAAAAAAACCAGACTGCTGGAGGAGCTCTGTGGGTCCAGCAGCATCAGGAGTGATACAGTATTTCATCCTGAAACGTCGCTTCCCCAACAGATGCTGCTTGACCCTGCTTCCTCGAGCACCTTTGCTCTGTCCATCACAAAAGGTGGGATTTCCCACTGGCCACCCATTTTAATTCTACTTCCCTTTCCCATTCCGACATGTTGGCTCGTGGCCGGCCTCCTCTATTGCCACAATGGCTTCACACTCAGGTTGGAGGAACATCTCAGATTCCATCTATATAGCTTCCAACCTGATGGCAGGAACATTGATTTCTCTAACTTCTGGTAATTTCCCCCCCCCACACCCTTTTTATTCTCAATTCTGGTTCACCTCTTACCCCTTCTCTTCTCCTCAGCGGCCTATCTCCTCCCTCTAGTGCCCTCCTCCTTCTCTTTCTTCCATGGCTCACTCTTCTTTCCTATCAAATTCCCACTTCTTCAGCCTCTTACCTCTTCCACCTATCACCTCCCAGCTTCTTACTTCATCCCCCCTCTCCCACCCACTTATCTCTCCTCTCACCTTGTCTCAACTATCTGGTTGTACACTTTTCTCTCCTCTCCTCCTTATCCTGGCTTTGCCCCCTTCCTTTCCAGTCCTGATGAAGGGTCTCAGCCCAAAACATTGACTGTTTATTTCCATCCATAGTTGTTACCAAGTTCCTCCAGCATTTTCTGTGTGTTGCTCAAGATTTCCAGCATCTGTGGTATATCTTGTGTTTCTTTTGTTAGGGAGAATTAGCTTTGTACATGGGTAAAGCTCTTCCCACCTTTGTGGACATCTTCAAGAGGCAGTATCTCAGGAAGAGATATGCACCATTGAGGACCCCCACCATCCAGGCCATGCCCTTTTCTTGTTGCTGCCATCAGGCAGGAATATCAGGAGCCTGAAGATCCACATCTCAAGGTTCATCAGCAGCTTCTTCCTCAACTGAACTGACCTGAAAGGCCCCATTTCTACCTCAGACCATATGTCTTTCAATGCACTGATGTCATAATGGTAAATTATGTATAATTTATATTAAAGTTTATGTAATTTGGATTCTAATTCAAACTACTTATTTGCTGATGATACCACCATAATGGGCCACATCTCAAATAACAATGAGTTGGAAAGCAGGAAGAAGACAGAGATGGTGTCATGACAACAACCTTCCCCTCAATGTCAGCAAAACAAAAGGGCTGGTCATTAACTTCACAGAGGGGTCAATTCACTCCAACTTGTCTACATCAACAGTGCTGAGGTCAAGAGGGTTAAGAGCTTCAAGTTACTGGGAGTGAACTTCACCAATGGCCTGTCCTGGTCCAACAACAGAGACCACGTGAATAAAGCACACCAATAATTCCATTTCCTTCAGGAGGAGGAAACCAGAAGTCCACGAGCCAGTCCTCATTGGAGGATCAGAGGTGGAGAGGGTCAGCTGCTTTAAATTCCTCAGTGTTATCATTTCAGATCTGTCCAGGGACCTGCTCATAAGTGCACTTATGAAGAAAGCACAGCAGCACCTCTACTTTCCTAGAAATTGGCAAAGATTTGGCACTGAAAACTTTGACAAACTTCTAAAAATGTGTGGTTGAGAGTATATTGCTGGTTGGATCATGGCCCGGTATGGAAACACAAATGCCCTTGTATGGACAATCTTACAAAAAGTAATTGATGTGGCCCAGTCCATCATAAGGCTTTCTTTCTGGCAGCCCAATGAACAGCGGGAACAGGTGATAGAAAATTAAATAAAAGTATAGGAGAGAGAAGTGGGATGGCCATTGTTGGTAGTAGGCTAACGGTGAGAGTAGGAGTGTCAGGCTTTGGCTCAAAGGAAGCTGCGGCTCAGAAGAGGCCTTGGCTCTGGGTAAGTTTCTGTTAAGGTTCCCTTTTTCTCTCTTATTGTACCTAGTGTAGTAAATGGCTGTTGTGTGTAAATGGCTTCATGCTTGATGTTGGAGTCCTGGAAGACCCAGACTCTCTCAGGGAACTACATCTGTGTGAAGTGCATCCGGCTGCAGCTCCTTGAAGACTGTTAGGGAACTGGAGCAGCAACTGGATGACCTTTGGGAGAGTGAGGAGATAATTGTCAGAGTTACAGGGAAGTTGTCACCCCGAAGTTCCAGGAGGTGAGTAGCTGGTGTCTGTCTGGAGAAATGGAAATATAAATAAGCAGTTAGTGCAGAGCACCCTTATGGCCATTCCTCTCAATAATAAGAATAACATTTTGGATACTATTGTGGGGGATGACCTCCCAGGGGAGACTGGATTACTGGCACTGAGCAGGGACTGTGGTGCAGAAGGGAAAGGAGGTGAAGAGGGTAGCAGTAGTGACAGGAGATTCTGTGGGCATGTTGCCTCCCAGGTGCCAGGGTAAGGGACATCTCAGCTCACCTCTACAGCATTCTGGGGGGGTAGGGAGAGCAGCCAGATGTCTTGGTACCAATTACATAGGAAGGAAAAGCAAAGCGGTCCTGAAGAGAGAATTTAGAGATCTAGCAAGACCTCCCAGGTAGTAATTTCTGAATTGCTACCTGTGCCACACACCAGTGAGGGTAAAAACAGGATGATTTGGCAGAGAAACTGGTTCAGAGGCAGGGCTTCAGGTTCTTGAATCATTGGGATATCCTCTGGTTCAAAAGGGATGGGTTACACCTGAACCCTAGGGGGACAAATATTCTCGTGGGCAGGTTTGTTAGAGCTGTTGGGAAGGGTTTAAACTAATTTGGCAGGGGGTTGGGAACCAGAATAAAGGGACTCAGAATAGGACAGATGGTAAAAAAGCAAAGATGGCGTGCAGTCAGACTGTCAGGAAGGGCAGGCAGAAGTTAGGACAAAATTGCAGCCAGCAGAGTGAGCATCAGTACATTAGGGATGCAGACTCACAAAGGGCAGAAAATGCAGTACTCAGTGTTGTATCTAAATGCATGTAGTATAAGAAATAAGGCGGGTGATCTTGTTGCAATATTACAGATTGCCAGGTATGATGTTGTGGCCATCACTGAATCATGGTTGAAGGATGGTTGTAATTGGGAGCTGAATGTCCAAGGTTACACATTGTATTGGAGGGACAGGAAGGTAGGGAGAGGGGGTGGCATGGCTCTACTGGTAAAGAATGGCATCAAATCAGAGGAAAGATGTGACATATGATTGGAAGATGTTAAATCCTTGGGGGTTGAGTTAAGAAACTGCAAGGATAAAAGGACCCTGATGGCAGTTATATATAGGCCTCCAATCAGTAGCTGGGATGTGGACAACAGATTACAAAGGGAAATAAAAAAGGTGTGTTAAAAGGGCAATGTTATGATAGTCATGGGAGATTTTAACTTGCAGGTTGACTAGGAAAATCAGGTTGGTAATGGATTTCAAGGGAGTGAGTTTGTTGAACGCCTACAAGACGGCTTTTTAGAGCAGTTTGTCATTGAGCCTACCAGGTCATAAGTTATACTGGATTGGGTGTTATGTAATGAACCCAAGGAGATTACAGAGCTTAAGGGAAAAGAACCCTTGATGACTGAATTCAACTTGAAATTTGATAGGGAGGAAGTAAGGTCTGATGTCTCAGGATTTCAGTGGATTAAAGGAAATTACAGTGGCATGAGAGCTGAGTTGGCCAAAGCAAGTTGGAAGGAGAGGCTGGTGGGGATGACAGCAGAGCAGCAATGCTGTGAATTTCAGGGGAAAATGAGAAAGATGCAGGATAAGTCTATTCCAAAAATGAAGAAATAGCCAAATAGTTGAGCCGTAGCTGACAAGGGAAGTCAAAGCTAGTGCAAAAGCAAAAGAAAGGGCAAACAACAAAGCCAACATTAGTGGGAAGATAGAGGATTGGGAAGCTTTTAAAAAACTACAGAGAGCAACTAAAAAAATCATTAGGAGGGAAAAAATGAAATATGAAAGCAAGCTAGCAAACAACTTCAAAGTGGATAGTAAAAGCTTCTTCAAGTATGTAAAAATAAAAGAGAGATCAGTGAATATAAGACCACTAGAAAGTGAGATCTAGAGAAATAATATCAGGGGCCTAGGAGATGGCAGATGAACTAAATGAGTATTTGGCATTGGTCGTCACTGTGGAGGGTGTTAGCAGTGTGCCAGATGTTGAAGGGTGTAAGGGAAGAGAAGTGAGTACAATTCCTATTTCAAGGGAGAAGGTGCTGAAAAGGCTGAAAGGCCTAAAGGAGAGTAAGTCACTTGGACTAGATGAACAGCACCCAAGGGTAGTAGTAGAGATTGTGGAAGCTCTAGTAATGATCTTTCAAAATGGAACCATGCAGTTTGAGAGCTCTGGGCATAGTGCCAGAGGACTGGAAGTTTGCAAATGTCACTTCACTCTTTAAGAAAGGAGGAAGTCAGCAGAAAGGAACTTATAAACCTGTTAACCTAACCTCAGTGGTTGGGAAACTGTTGGAGTCAATTGTTAAGGTTGAGGTGATGGAGCACTTGGTAAAACAGGACAAGATGGGACAAAGTCAGCATGGTTTCCTTAAGGGAAAATCTTGCCTGATGAACCTGCTGGAATTCTTTGAGGAGATTACAAGTAGGATAGATCAAGGGGATGCAGTGAATGTTGCCTACTTGGACTTTCAGAAGGCCTTTGACAAGGTGCCACACATGAGGCTGCTTACCAAATTAATAGCCCATGCAGGAAAGTTACTGGCGTGGTTAGAGCATTGGCTGACTTGTAGGTGGCAGCGAGTGGGAATAAAAGGATCTCTTTCTGATTGGCTGCCATTGACTAGTGGTGTTCTGCAGGAGTCGGTGTTGGGACCACTTCTTTTTATGCTGTATATCAATGATTTAGATGATGGAACAGATGGCTTTGTTGCCAAGTTTGCAGATGATACAAGGATCGGTGGAAGGGCAGGTAGTGTTGAGGAAACAGGTAGGCTGCAGCAGGACTTAAACATTAGGAGAATGGGCAAGGAAGTGGCAAATTAAATATAATGTTGTAAAATGCATGTTCATGCACTTTGCTAGTAGAAATAAACACGCAAGCTATTTTCCAAATGCGGAGAAAATCCAAAAATCAGAGCTGCAAAGGCACTTGGGAGTCCTTGTGCAGAACACCCTGAAGGTTAACTTGCAGGTTGAATCAGTGGTGAGGAAGGCAAATTTAATGTTCACATTCATTTCAAGAGGTTTAGAATGCAAGGATGTGATGCTGAGGCTGTGTGGGGTACTGGTGAAGCCTCACCTTGAGTATTGTGAACAGTTTTGGGCCCCTCATCTAAGAAAAGATGTGCTGGCATTGGAGATGGTTCAGATGAGGTTCACAAGGTTGATTCCGGGAATGAAAGGGTTATCATAAGAGGAACGTTTGATGGCTCTGGTTCTTTACTCACTGGAATTTAGAAAGATGAGTGGGGGGATATCATTGAAACCTTTCAAATGTTGGAAGGCCCAGACAGAGTAGATGTGGGAAGGATATTTTCATGGTAGGGGAGTCTAGACAAAAGAGTACAGCCTCAGGATAGAGGGGTGTCCATTTGAAATAGAGATGCAGGGAAATTTCTTTAACTGTAGGACGGTGAATTTGTGGAATTTGTGACCAAAGGCAGCTGTGGACGCCGGGTCAATGGATGTATTTAAGGCAGAGATTGATAGCTTTTTGTCTGGCCATGACAACAAAGGTTACAGGGAGAAGGCCGGGGTGTGGGGCTGAGGAGGGGGAGAAAAGGTGGCAGAGCAGACTCAATCGGCCAACTGGTCTAATTCTGCTCCTATGTCTTATGGGTAAAGCCCTCTCCACTTGTACATGGAGCACTGTTGCAGGAAAACAGCATCCATCATCAGGGACCTCCATGGCCCAGGTGATTCCTTCTTCTCACTGCTGCCGTTTGAAAGGTGGTACAAAAGCCTCAGGACCCACATCACCAGGTTCAGGAATGATTATTACCCCTCAACCATCAGGCTCTTGACTTGACCCATCTCAATTTCACTTGCCCCGTCACTAACCTGCTCCAACAACCAATGGACTCACTTTCAAGGACTCTTTATCTCACGTCCTCAATATTTATAGCATTAATTAACTTATTATCATCATTTCTTTTTTTCTTCTTCTGTATTTGCATTATTTGCTGTCTTTTGCACACTGGTTGTTTGTCCTGTTGGGTACGGTTTTTTATTGATTCTATTACATTTCTTGGATTTACTGTGAATGCCTACAAGAAAATGAATCTCAGGGCTGTATAAGGTGACATATACATACTTTGATAACAAATTTACTTTGAACTTTCTTCACTACTTGAGAGGCTGCTTTCAGTGAATTTGCACTTGAACTGCCAAGTCGCTCTGTTCCATGACACTCATCAGTGCCCAGATATTCACTGGCCAGGGCCTACTCTGGGTTTATTATTCTTGGTTTATGATTGTTACATGTGCTGAGCTGCAGTTAAAAGCTCGTCTTTGCATTCCGTTGTGCAGCTGAAATCATTACACCATGCATTGAGGTAGTACAAAATAAAGCAAAAACAATGCAGAATAAAGTGTCACAGTTACAGAGAAAGTGCAGTGCAGGTAGCTAATAAGATGCAAAGTAGATCGTGAGGTCAAGAGTCTATCTTGTCATGCTATGGAATGATTTAATAGTTTTAAAATAGTGAGGTAGCAGCTGTCCTTGAACCTGGTGGAAAGAGGTTTCAGACTTTTGCATCTTCAGCTCAGTGGGAGTGGAGAGAGTGTCAGGAGTGGTTATGTTGGGTGCTTTACTGAGGCAGGGATAGGTGTAGATCATCCATGAAGGGGAGGCTGGCTTCCTGGATGTTCTGAGCTGTGTATTCCCACACGAGTCACGGGATGTCGGTGAGGGTTGATCAAAGGTCCTTCATCTCTTGGGGGGGTGGGGAGCAGAGGGAAGGACCTTGGCAGCCATTTCTCTGGCAAGTGCCTTCAGCTAGGCAGCCTGCCAACCACCTTCGTGTTGAGCCTCAGAAGGAAAACATCTCTGGGTAGGTCTCTCCGGCCACCTTTTAAGGGCTTGCTCACAAACAGAACCAATTTGCATCAATCTGCCTTTTTGTTGGTGCGTTTTCAAAGAGAAATGGTATCATACTTTCTCACGTCATAGAAGGATTGTTGAGTCTATTCCAGATGACAGAACAGCCCCTTCTTTCCAACACACACAATATGCTGGAGGGACTTTTGGCAATGTCTACAGAGGGGAATAAACAGTTGTCCTTTTTAAGTTCAGGCCCTTCTCCAGGACTGGAAAGGAAAGGGGAAGAAGCCAGATTAAGGAGGTGGAGAGAGGGGAGGAGTGCAAGCTGGCGGGTTGCAGTGTGAGCTGCTGAGCTGGTCGAAGAGTCAGAGAGCAGCAGGAACCAGAGTGGGGGGACAGTGAGAGAGAATCTCTCTGAACTCCTGTCCAAGAGAGGATTTCTTCAGGGTATGCATACTTCAAAAGAACTGAAGTGGAGCAGCAAGTCATAAACACAAGTAACATTATACCCCTTTTCTCCCCCCCTCACCTTCTTGTTTGGGCTCCTGCCCCCTTCCTTCCCGGCCCTGATAAAGGGCGTCAGCCCACAATGTTGATTGTTTATTCCCCTCCATATATGCTGCCTGACCTGCTGAGTTCATCCAGCGCTTTTTTGTGTGTTACTCTAGATTTCCAGCGTCTTGTGTTTAAAAGATTTGGATAGGAAAGGTTTACAGGGATACAGGCCAAATGAAAGCTAATGGAACCAGCTAAGACAGGTATCCTGGTCAGCATGGACTGAGTTGAGGTGAAGGGACCAGTTTCGGTGTTGTAGGACTCTATGATATTTGTGTAGTGCTGCCCCTGCGCTGGTGAATGTTCACATCCGATCCAGCTCCACAGGCAGGATAAACGAGGCAGCAGTGGTGGTGTGCTGGCTGAAGGAGGAGGTGGGGGCAGACCAGCCACCGCTAACCCGTCTTGAGCAGATTAACGAGAAATGAGAGGGGGTTGGAAACATTAGCATGTCCATGAGATGCAGGACTCTGACGCTGACAGGAATCTGATGGTCAAAGTTCAAAGTAAATTTACTACCAAAGTACATACACTTCATCATTTGTAACCCCGAGATTCGCTTTCTTGCGGGTATTCAGTAAACCCAACAACCATATGAGAATCAATGAAAGACTGCACCAACAGGGTAAACAATCAGTGTGCAAAATAAATAAATTGTGCAACTACAAAGGAAAAGATATAATAATAATAGTGAATAAATAAACAATAAATATCAAGAACATGAGATGAAGAGACCTTGAAAGTGGATCCATAGTTTGTGGGAACAGTTCAGTGATGGGGCAAGTGAAGTTGAGTGAGGTTATCCTCCTATTTTAAGAAGCTGATAGATGACCGACAAGACGCGATCTCTCCTATCTTTTACCGAGCCACTCAGAGGAGTTAGGGAAGAGGAAAACATGATTAAGAAGTGGAACATTTCCAAAAGCTGAGTAGTATCTTCAATGGTAACCTCTGCTGCTAAAGTGACCCTGATGCCACAGAAATAGAGCTTTTGAGGAATGAGGTGAGAAGCCTTTGAGCTAAGCTGACTCGATGGATGTCTGCAAATGTTTAGGCTAAATGTGACAAGTCCATTGGGAAACACAGCCCTCCTGAGGGGCTTATGACACAGAGGAAAGCTGCTGAATAGGGTCTCTTCACCAGAGGGGCGACTGGTATTTTCTGTTACAACTGTGGAGAAGATGGACATTTCAAGGAAGACTGCGGGGGACAGGAAAATCTTTGAAAAGTATGTCAGTGGTTAATCAAACAGAGAAGAAAAGAAGCAAAACTATGGAGGGGCCCAATAAAGGAACAGGCTGGTGTCTCGGAGAGAACACATTCCAATCAGTGTGTCAAGGGAAATACTAGACTGCAAAATGCTATTCCTGAAGGTTTAGTGGGACTAGGCTTTGAAGTATCCATGCAGATTGAAGGTTTTTTTTGCTAGAGCCATACTTGACACAGGTTCTCAAGTTACTTGCTTTATTGATCCCTTTACAGCCGCTATTTAAGGCATTTACCTTTGATGCCACTCAGTACTCTCTGACAGTGGTGTCTGAAAAGAGAATGGTGTCCAAGTTGCATGCCATCTTGGACAATGACTCCCATCCACTCCATAATGTACTGGTTAGGCACAGGAGTACATTCAGCCAGAAACTCATTCCACCGAGATGCAACACTGAGTGTCATAGGAAGTCGAGTCTGCTCTACCATTCAGTCACAGCTGATTTACTTTTCCTCTCAACCCCATTATCCTGCCTTCTCCCCATAACCTTTGACATCCTTACTGATCAAAGAACCTATCGACCTCTTCTTTAAGTTCCCAATATTTTGGCCTCCACAGCTGTCTGTGGCAATGAATTCCACAGATTCACCACCCTCTGGCTTAAAAAAAGTCCTCATCTCTGTTCTAAAAGGATATGGTCCTACACTCCCCCACTACTGGAAACATGCTCTCCATGTCCAATCTATCTAGGCCTTTACAGTGAAATGTGCTGTTGGTGTCAAATGTAACACTGAGCATCATAGGAAGTCATTCCTGCCTGTGGCCATCAAACTTTACAACTCCTCCCTCGGAGTGTCAGACACCCTGAGACAATAGGCTGGTCCTGGACTTATTTCCATTTGGAATAATTAACTTATTATTTAATTATTTATGGTTTTATATTGCTATATTTCTACACTATTCTTGGTTGGTGCGACTGTAACAAAACCCAATTTCCCTCGGGATCAATAAAGTATGTCTGTCTGTCTGTACTTTTGAGATCTGGCAGCTTAGTATTGGTGAGTACCCATTCGATGGTTACTTGTCATTGAAACTGGAGATTTCGGAAGCAGATGTTGGAGTAACTGAGACTATTGACATGCCAGTGTTGGTCTGCCCCAATCTGGTTAAAAGAAGGTGAAGCTTCCTTTCTTGTGGGAATAAATACTCCTATTGTGAGAAGGATCATGAGAGCATACAAGAGGAGAAATGGAGAGAAGTTTTTGAAGATCTTGTCCATTCACTCAGTGTTCAGAGCTGCTTTTGAGAAGGTGTAAGTCCTCCTAAGCAGAATGATGAGCATAAACGAGGAACTGTATGGTACAGTATAGTCTAAACCTGTCATGTTACATCCTGGAGGAATAGCTAGAGTGAGGGAGGACACACCTTTCCAAGAGAGCTCTCACCGGTTAGCACCAGAGGAGGTTGAAGATGCTTGGCAGCAACTGCTGAAACTGAGGGAGGCTGAGGTTAGTCACCTTAGCCACTGGAAAATATAAGTGATAGACAGGGGAAGGTGACCTTTAGTAAACAGGAAAGGTCACAAGCAGTGCTGAAGATGAAAATAAGATATGGAGAGTCAGAAAACCCTAAGCTAGGCTGGCTGAGAATGCACCTGGGGAACAATGTGTTATGTCAATTCCCATGATGAGATTTGTTATTTCCATTTACAAATGGATTGGGGGGGGGCGGTCCTAAAATCACAAAATTCATTTGAATACTAATGTTATTAATAATGGTTTAGTAAGTTCCAAAGTCATGAAGACATGACTATTTTTGGTGGGGGGAGGAGAAAGGGTTTTTTGGAAAATGTAGTGCCCTGGTTACAATTTCTACCGCTATGCTGTGACATATTCTATTTCAGCAGTTTTCTGGAAAAGCAGTGTGACCTGCTGGAAAGAGTGTTTTGGCTTCGGCTAAAGACAAAGGGCCATGTTGTCCAACTTAGGAATGTGTGCCAGTCTATCAGGATTGTGAGATGTGAGGGAGAGCTGTGGGGAAGAGTTTTCTGAAGAACAGTAGTCCGGTTTGATGCCTTTTGGTGGGAACTGCGGAGTGGGGCATAAGGAAAGATGCCACAGAATGCGTGAGGGTGGCCTTCTCAACACTGAGGCACGTGGCTGTAGCAGGGTTAGCTGATGAGCCAAGTCTGTCTAAGAGCCCAGTGAGAGCAGAGTTAGCTGATGAGCATTTCATCACTGTGGCTGTAAGTGCTACTGGATGACAGTCATTGAGGCAGGTTACAAAGTTCAAAGTAAATTTATGATCTTTATCTACAGCCGAGATTCACTTCCTTCCAGAATCAATGAAAGACTAGTTTCAAAGACTGATAAACAACTAGTGTGCAAAAGACAAAATGTGCAAATACAATAAATAAATAATACTGAGAACATGAGCTGCAGAGTCCTTGAAAGTGAGACTATAGATTCTGATTCAGTTCAATGCTGAAGTGAGTGACGTTAACCACTCTGGTTCAGGAACCTGATGATTTAAGGGTAATAAAAGTTCCTTAACCTCGTGGTGTGTGACCTAAAACTTCTATACCTCCTTCCCAACAGCAGCAGTGAGAAGAAAGCCTGGTGGAATGTCAGAAATATGACTTAAATATGTTAACAGGCTTAGCCAGTTAAGAGACAAGCTGTAGGATTTGTATTTCTGTAGACTGTTGAATCCACTGCAAAGCCCTAAGGACTGTGAGAAGCCCAGTCAGGTTACTAGGTCCTGTTACTCAACTTTTTCTGGAAATGGTGGGTGTTAATTAGTGCTGTAAGGGTTAGTGTAGTCATTTGTTGTTCATATAAATGATTTGAATGTGCATGCACAAGGTTGGATCGGGAAGCTTGTTGAGGGATATAGGCTAAACCAGGGGTTCCCAACCTTTTTTTATACCTTTAACTGAGGGGTCCATGTGCCCCAGGTTGGGAACCCTTGGGTAAAGTGCAGGAAGATCAGATGAGCTTAGGTGTGTACCTTGGACTGACAGCATGTTTCTGTGCTGTGCGACTCTAACAAACTCCTTACTCTGAAAGTGCACCCCAGGGCTAAGTCCCTCCCCCCTCTTTTCTCACTCAACTCCCGCTGAGTGTTTATATCCCCCACAATCAGTCAGAGCGTGACCAGGAATCTTTCCTTAGCAGTACCTCAACACCGGCATCATTCATTCTTTCTTGGTCTCCAGACCATTGCAGATGCCCTTTGGCTATTTCCATCCCAAACCCTTCTCTCCACAACTCAAATTTTTCTTCTCCTGAGGCCATCTGTCCCAAACACCAATTTTTCACTGTACACCACAGATGCTGTCTGACCTGTTGAGTACCTCAGCCAACCAACCTCACATTCAATTTCAGGCTCCCTATCCCATCCATTACTGTCCTCAACAACCACGGCAACAACATCAGCAATCTACTGAACACTTACTTTGCACAAACACAAGAGATTCTGCAAATGCTGGAAATTTTGAACAACACACACACACACACACACACACAATTCTGGAGGAACTCAGCAGGTCAGGCAACATCTATGAAGGGGAATAAACTGTCAATGTTTTGGGTCAAGATCCTTCATCAGGAATCTGAAGTTGAAGAGCAGCAGCAATCAGAGTGTGAGCAGTTAGAGAGAGTCTTACTGAGCTCCCGAAATAGATGAAGATTTTACCCTCTTCAGGGTAGGCATAATTTGAGGAGACTTTGCTGTGGAACAAGTCATAAACACAAGAGATTTTGCAGATGTTGAAAATCTTCAGCAACATACACAAAATGCTAGAGGAACTCTGTAGGTCAGGCAGCAACTACAGTGGTGCTAGAAAGTTTATAGAATCCTTTAGAATTTTCTCTATTTTCACATAAATATGAACTAAAATATGATCAGATTTTCACGTAAGTTCTAAAACTAGATAAAGAGAACCCAATTAAATAAATAACTCAAAATACATTATACAGTATTTGAACATAGAACATAGAATAGTACAGCACATTACAGGCCCTTCAGCCCACAATGTTGTGCCAACCCTCAAACCCTGCCTCCCATATAACCCCCCACCTTAAATTCCTCCATATACCTGTCTAGTAGTCTCTTAAACTTCACTAGTGTGTTTGCCTCCACCACTGACTCGGGCAGTGCATTCCACACACCAACCACTCTCTGAGTGAAAAACCTTCCTCTAATATCCCCTTTTGTTAATTTATTTCTTGAGAAAAGTGATCCAATATTACATGTTGTTGGAAAAAGTGTGTGAACCTCTGGGATAATGCATTCTACAAAAGCTGGTTGGAGTCAGGCCTACCAATCAATGAGATGAGATTGGAGGTGTGGGTTGTAGAGGTGCCCTGTCCTATAAAAAAGACACACAAAGTCGGGTTACTGACAGAACCTGCTCTTCTTAAGAAAGATCTGCTTATGTGCACCGTGCCTCAATCAAAACAACTTTCAGAAGACCTTAGAAGAAAAATTGTAGTGATGCATGAAGCTAGAAAAGGCTACAAAAGCATTTCTGAAGACCTGAGTGTTCATCTGTCCACAGAGAGAGATATTATCTACAAATGGAGGAAATTCAATACTGTTGCTATTCTCCCTAGGAGTGGGTGTCCTACAAAGATCACACAAAAAAGCACAATGTGCAATGCTGAAGGAAGTGAAAAGAAACCAAGGGTAACAACAAAAGGCCTACAGAAATCTCTAGAACTTGCTAAAGTCTCTTCCCATGTGTCCACTATAAGAAAAACACTGAACAAGAACGCTGTTCATGGAAGGACACCATGGAGGAAACCACTGCTCTCCAAAGAACATTGCTGCGTTACTCAAGTTTGCAAAAAACCACCTGGATGTTCTACGACGCTTCTGAGACAATGTTCTGTGGACAGATGAAACCAAACTTGAACTTTTTGGCAGAAATGCACATTGCTATATTTGGAGGTAAAAAGGCACTGCACACCAGCACCAAAACTACATTCCAATCATGAGACGTGGTGGAAGGAGCATCATGGTTTGGGGCTGCTTTGCTGCCTCAGGGCCTGGACAGCTTACAGTTGTTGAGGGAAGAATGAATTCAAAATTGTATCAAAACATTTTACAGAAGAATTTCAGGGTAGCAGTCCATCACCTGAAGCCTGATAAAAGTTGGATAAATGCAACAAGACAATACTCCAAAAGACAAGAGTAAATCAACAACAGAGTGTTTTGGAATGGCCGAGTCGAAGTCATGACCTTAATCCTATTGAAATATTGTGGAAGGACCTGAAGCAAGCAGTTCATTCAAGGAAGCCCAACAACATCCCAAAGTTGAAGCAGTTTTGCAAGGAGGAGTGGCCTAAAATTCCTCCAAGCTGATGTGCAGGACTGATCAACAGTTATTGGAAACTTTTGGTTGAAGTTATTGTTGTACAAGGGATCTGCACCAGTATTGAAAGCAAAGGTTCACATTTTTTCTAACAAATACATATAATATTGGATCATTTTTCTAAATAAATGAATGAAAAAGTATAATGCATTCACGAGGAAATCTGCAGATGCTGGAAATTCAAACAACACACACAAAATGCTGGTGGAACGCAGCAGGCCAGGCAGCATCTATAGGAAGAAGCGCTGTCAACGTTTTGGGCCGAGACCCTTCATCAGGACTCACAAAATCAGGTTACTGACAGAACCTGCTCTTCTTAAGAAAGATCTGCTTATGTGCACCGTGCCTCGATCAAAACAACTTTCAGAAGACCTTAGAAGAAAATTTGTAGTGATGCATGAAGCTAGAAAAGGCTACAAAAGCATTTCTAAAGACCTGAGTGTTCATCTGTCCACAGAGAGAGATATTATAATGCATAATTATATAATAATTATATTATAATGTGTGGAGGGGAATAACCAGTTGATGTTTCAGGCTAAGATCTTTCATCAGGATTGAAATGATTCACTACATTGCTGTCAGGGAATGTTTTTCAACAAGCCAAATAAAGAAACATTAAAGGAAGTGATGGAAACTTAGAAGGTATCTTGCGATTCCCCCAGGTGCTTTAGAGTTCTGTTGTGTTATCACTGTTCTCACGGCCAACCATGTGGTGGGCGTTATTCATTGCAGTAACTCATTGTGGAGGAGGAGCAAGTGACAGGAGGTGATTGATATCAGAGGATGCAGTGGAGTCTCAAAATGGGGAAGTGTTTGTTGTACTGTGTTGAAATTGTGGTTATTACAACATTGACGGGAAACTACTTTGGGTGTGGGTTTGATAAGACACCAGTTTTACATGTGTATGAGCACACTGGAAAATTCCACCTTCATGATGATTTTCAAGAAAACTGGAGATTTACCAAGCTGCTGCTTGGATTAGAGAGCATGTTTTATGGAGATAGAGTCTAGAGAAGTACAACACAGAAATAGGTCCTTCAGCCCATCTAGTCCATGCCAAAGCCATTTAAACTACCTATTCCCGATGACTTGCACTGGGACAATAGCCCTCTGTACCCCTACCATCCATGCGTCCATACAAACTTCTCTTAAACATTGAAATCGAGCTCACATGCACCACTTGTGCTGGCAGCTCAATCTACATTCTCACAAACCTCTCAGTGAAGAGATTTCCCCTCATGTTCCCCCGAAACTTCTCACCTTTCACCTTTAAGCCATGATCTCTGATAGTAGTCCCACCCAATCTCAGTGGAAAGAATTTTATATACCTCTATCAAATCTCCTTTCAATATTCTACGTTCTAAACCAGGGGTGGGCAAACTTTTTGACTTGTGGGCCACAAAGGGTTCTAAAATTTGACAGGGGGGCCGGACCAGGAGCAGATGGACGGAGTATTTTGGTAATACACCTCATAAGAGAAAATAAAATATCATGGGATATGTAGAAAACATGTGCTTTAATTTCAATTGAAAATGAACAAATGCATTACAACAAAATATCTGTCTTTGAAGTCCCATGGTATTTAGCTACTTATTGAAATGACTTTTAAAACACTGAAAATTAAATGAATAAAATACAGCTTTTTTTAATAGTAACAGTTATTATTTTAAAGCACTGAAAATTCTGTTATCCTTCAAGATATTATCATCATCACTCTCTTCCTGACTGTCTTTATTTCAAAAACGATAGGAGATGCAGGTCTACTTGTCCTGCTCCTTCTTATTCAATTGTCCCCTGTGCCAAAACTCAACAACGACCAGCACAAAGACAGAACACTGACAGCGTGCCAGTATGCGGAGCGCGTTATTTTATCTGGAGCGAATTTTTTATTTTGAGAATGTACGTGCACCTGCGCACTACTCATGTCCATCACTTAACAGAAATGACATGTAACATGTAAGGCTTATTGAAAAAAATATTTTCAAATGCATTTTTTACATAACACAACGAAGAAACTTATTTTTAATTTCAGTGGGAACAGTGTTGTTGGTCTCCCTTTTTAGCCAGCGCATCAAAGTCTGGATTTAGTTTTGTTGTGGCGATTCTCAGGATGGATCTGAGGTGTTGGTCAGTTAACTTGGATCTGTGGCTGGCTTTGTTGATGTTCATGATGCTGAACGCCTGTTCACACAAATAGGTTGAGCCGAACAAAGAGTAAAGCGCGAATGTGGAATAATACGCTGCACCTCAACAAAGGTCAATGTATATAGAGTGCGTCATCTATTGGGAAAACGCCAGAATTGCGGGGAAAAAACATTAACAAGGTTTATTAATATAATTTCATCGTGCTGCGGGCCGGATTAAAAAGCTTAACGGGCCACATATGGCCCGCGGGCCGTAGTTTGCCCATGCCTGTTCTAAACAATACAGTCCTAACCTATTCAATCTTTCCTTATAACTCAGGTCCTCCAGACCCGGCTACATCCTTGTAAATTTTCTCTGTACTCTTTCAAACTTGGTTACATCTTTCCTATAGGTAGGTGACCAAAGCTTCACACAATACTTCAGATTAGGCGTCACCAATGTCTTTTGCAACTTCAACATAACACCCCATTTCCTATACTCAATACGAAGTCCAATGTGCCAAAATTTTTCTTTACAATTCTATCTACCTGTGAAGCCACTTTCAAGGAATTATGGATCTGTATTCCCAGATCCCTTTGTTCTACCACACTCCTCAGTGCCCTGTCCTTCACTGTGTAAGAACTATCTTGATTGGTCCTACCAAAGTGGAAGACATCTCCTCCTCAGTAATCTGTACAGGGTCCATGAGGTTGATGCTGTTTTGCCTCACTTCTATAGACTCTGTGTCTGTCTCCAGAGCAACTACAAATGCAAAGAATTCATTTAAGATCTCCCCCATCTGTTTTGGCTCCACACATGAATTATCATTCTGGTCTTACAAAGGATCAATTCTGCAATCTTTTTGCTCTTATCATATCTGCAGAATCCCTCAGGAACGTAGGAGCAACTTCATGTCTTCTTTTAGCCTTTCTGATTAATTTCTTAAGTGTTTTCTTGCATTTCTAATACTCCATAAGCACCTTATTTGTTCCTACTTACCTATTCTCTTAAACAGGACCTCAATATTTCTTGAAAACAAAGATTACCTACACCCACCTTGTTATCTTTACCTTTTATTCTGACAGGCACATACAATCTTTGTACTCTCACAATTGAAGGCCTCCCACTTACCAAGTCCACCTTTGCCAGTAAACAGCCTGTCCCAATCCACTGTGGCCAGATCATTTCTGATACCATCAAAATGACCTTTCTCCAATTTAGAACCTCATCCTGCGGACCAGACCTATCTTTTTGCATATTTACTTTGAAACTAATGGTATCGTTATCATTGGATGCAAAGTGTCCCACTACACAAACTTCTGTCACCTTCCCCAATAGCAGATCCAGTATCGTACGCTCTCTCACTGGGACTTCTACGTGCTGATAAAGAAACTTTCCTGAACACATGACAAACTCTATCCCGTATGGGATTCCTAGACAATATGTGGAAAGTTAAAATCACCTACTGTAACAACCTTATGTTTCTTCCTACAGACAAATTTATTTCTCTAAATCCCTAGGGCTGTTGGGTGGTCAGTAATATAGCCCCATTAACATGGTCTTGCCTTTCTTATTTGTCAGCTCCACCCATATTGCCTCACTAGTCGAGTACCCCAGTCTGTCCTGATGGAGGACTCCGTGACATTTTCCCTGACTGGTAATGCCGCCCCTCCCCCTTTAATCCCTCCCACTCTGTCACATGTAAAACAGTAGAACCCCGGATTATTGAGCTGCCAGTCCTGCCTCTTCTGCAACCAAGTCTCACTAATAGCACAAAGTCATTACTCCAGCTGTTGATCCAAGCCCTGAGCTCATCCACCTTTCCTATGGTACTTGGTGCATTGAAATAATTGATGCTCATGGACACTAGTCACACCGTGCTCATGGACACTAGTCACACCGTGTTCATGGACACCAGTCGCACCGTGCTCATGGACACTAGTCACACCAGGCTCATGGACACTAGTCACACCAGGCTCATGGACACTAGTCACACCGTGCTCATGGACACTAGTCACACCGTGCTCATGGACACCAGTCACACCAGGCTCATGGACACTAGTCACACCAGGCTCATGGACACTAGTCACACCAGGCTCATGGACACCGGTCACACCGTGCTCATGGACACTAGTCGCACCATGCTCATGGACACTAGTCACACCGTGCTCATGGACACTAGTCGCACCGTGCTCATGGACACTAGTCACACCGTGCTCATGGACACTAGTCACACCGTGCTCATGGACACCAGTCACACCAGGCTCATGGACACCGGTCACACCGTGCTCATGGACACTAGTCACACCGTGCTCATGGACACCAGTCACACCAGGCTCATGGACACTAGTCACACCGTGCTCATGGACACCGGTCTCACCGTGCTCATGGACACTAGTCACACCGTGCTCATGGACACCAGTCACACCAGGCTCATGGACACCGGTCTCACCGTGCTCATGGACACTAGTCACACCGTGCTCATGGACACCGGTCACACCAGGCTCATGGACACCAGTCACACCAGGCTCATGGACACCGGTCACACCGTGCTCATGGACACTAGTCACACCGTGCTCATGGACACTAGTCACACCATGCTCATGGACACCGGTCTCACCAGGCTCATGGACACCGGTCACACCGTGCTCATGGACACTAGTCACACCGTGCTCATGGACACCGGTCTCACCAGGCTCATGGACACCGGTCACACCGTGCTCATGGACACTAGTCACACCGTGCTCATGGACACCGGTCTCACCAGGCTCATGGACACCGGTCTCACCGTGCTCATGGACACTAGTCACACCGTGCTCATGGACACTAGTCACACCAGGCTCATGGACACCGGTCGCACCGTGCTCATGGACACTAGTCACACCGTGCTCATGGACACTAGTCACACCGTGCTCATGGACACTAGTCACACCGTGCTCATGGACACCGGTCTCACCAGGCTCATGGACACCGGTCACACCGTGCTCATGGACACTAGTCACACCGTGCTCATGGACACTAGTCACACCGTGCTCATGGACACCAGTCACACCAGGCTCATGGACACCGGTCACACCGTGCTCATGGACACCAGTCACACCGTGCTCATGGACACTAGTCACACCAGGCTCATGGACACCGGTCGCACCGTGCTCATGGACACTAGTCACACCAGGCTCATGGACACTAGTCACACCAGGCTCATGGACACTAGTCACACCGTGCTCATGGACACTAGTCACACCGTGCTCATGGACACTAGTCGCACCGTGCTCATGGACACCGGTCTCACCGTGCTCATGGACACTAGTCACACCGTGCTCATGGACACTAGTCACACCGTGCTCATGGACACCGGTCACACCAGGCTCATGGACACCGGTCTCACCGTGCTCATGGACACCGGTCTCACCGTGCTCATGGACACCAGTCACACCAGGCTCATGGACACCGGTCGCACCGTGCTCATGGACACTAGTCACACCGTGCTCATGGACACTAGTCACACCGTGCTCATGGACACTAGTCACACCGTGCTCATGGACACCAGTCACACCAGGCTCATGGACACTAGTCACACCAGGCTCATGGACACCGGTCACACCGTGCTCATGGACACCAGTCACACCAGGCTCATGGACACCAGTCACACCAGGCTCATGGACACCGGTCACACCGTGCTCATGGACACTAGTCACACCGTGCTCATGGACACTAGTCACACCATGCTCATGGACACCGGTCTCACCGTGCTCATGGACACTAGTCACACCGTGCTCATGGACACCGGTCTCACCAGGCTCATGGACACTAGTCACACCAGGCTCATGGACACTAGTCACACCGTGCTCATGGACACCGGTCTCACCAGGCTCATGGACACTAGTCACACCAGGCTCATGGACACTAGTCACACCGTGCTCATGGACACTAGTCACACCAGGCTCATGGACACTAGTCGCACCGTGCTCATGGACACCGGTCACACCGTGCTCATGGACACTAGTCACACCGTGCTCATGGACACCGGTCTCACCAGGCTCATGGACACCGGTCACACCGTGCTCATGGACACTAGTCACACCGTGCTCATGGACACTAGTCACACCAGGCTCATGGACACCGGTCGCACCGTGCTCATGGACACTAGTCACACCAGGCTCATGGACACTAGTCACACCGTGCTCATGGACACTAGTCACACCGTGCTCATGGACACTAGTCACACCGTGCTCATGGACACCGGTCTCACCAGGCTCATGGACACCGGTCACACCTTGCTCATGGACACTAGTCACACCGTGCTCATGGACACTAGTCACACCGTGCTCATGGACACTAGTCACACCAGGCTCATGGACACTAGTCACACCGTGCTCATGGACACTAGTCACACCGTGTTCATGGACACCAGTCTCACCGTGCTCATGGACACTAGTCACACCAGGCTCATGGACACCAGTCACACCGTGCTCATGGACACTAGTCACACCGTGCTCATGGACACCGGTCTCACCGTGCTCATGGACACCGGTCTCACCGTGCTCATGGACACTAGTCACACCGTGCTCATGGACACCGGTCTCACCGTGCTCATGGACACTAGTCACACCGTGCTCATGGACACTAGTCACACCGTGCTCATGGACACTAGTCACACCGTGCTCATGGACACCAGTCACACCAGGCTCATGGACACTAGTCACACCAGGCTCATGGACACTAGTCACACCAGGCTCATGGACACCGGTCACACCGTGCTCATGGACACTAGTCGCACCATGCTCGTGGACACTAGTCACACCGTGCTCATGGACACCAGTCACACCAGGCTCATGGACACCGGTCTCACCGTGCTCATGGACACTAGTCACACCAGGCTCATGGACACCGGTCGCACCGTGCTCATGGACACCGGTCTCACCGTGCTCATGGACACTAGTCACACCAGGCTCATGGACACCGGTCACACCGTGCTCATGGACACCAGTCACACCGTGCTCATGGACACCGGTCTCACCGTGCTCATGGACACTAGTCACACCGTGCTCATGGACACTAGTCACACCAGGCTCATGGACACTAGTCACACCGTGCTCATGGACACCAGTCACACCGTGCTCATGGACACCAGTCACACCAGGCTCATGGACACTAGTCACACCAGGCTCATGGACACCGGTCACACCGTGCTCATGGACACTAGTCGCACCGTGCTCATGGACACTAGTCGCACCATGCTCATGGACACTAGTCACACCGTGCTCATGGACACTAGTCACACGGTACTCATGGACACTAGTCACACCGTGCTCATGGACACCAGTCACACCAGGCTCATGGACACCGGTCTCACCGTGCTCATGGACACCAGTCACACCGTGCTCATGGACACCGGTCACACCGTGCTCATGGACACCAGTCACACCAGGCTCATGGACACCGGTCACACCGTGCTCATGGACACTAGTCACACCGTGCTCATGGACACTAGTCACACCATGCTCATGGACACCGGTCTCACCAGGCTCATGGACACCGGTCACACCGTGCTCATGGACACTAGTCACACCGTGCTCATGGACACTAGTCACACCATGCTCATGGACACCGGTCTCACCAGGCTCATGGACACCGGTCACACCGTGCTCATGGACACTAGTCACACCGTGCTCATGGACACTAGTCACACCAGGCTCATGGACACCGGTCGCACCGTGCTCATGGACACTAGTCACACCGTGCTCATTGACACCGGTCTCACCAGGCTCATGGACACTAGTCACACCAGGCTCATGGACACTAGTCACACCGTGCTCATGGACACCGGTCTCACCAGGCTCATGGACACTAGTCACACCAGGCTCATGGACACTAGTCACACCAGGCTCATGGACACCGGTCACACCGTGCTCATGGACACTAGTCACACCGTGCTCATGGACACCGGTCTCACCAGGCTCATGGACACCGGTCACACCGTGCTCATGGACACTAGTCGCACCATGCTCGTGGACACTAGTCACACCGTGCTCATGGACACCAGTCACACCAGGCTCATGGACACCGGTCTCACCGTGCTCATGGACACCAGTCACACCAGGCTCATGGACACCGGTCGCACCGTGCTCATGGACACCGGTCTCACCGTGCTCATGGACACTAGTCACACCGTGCTCATGGACACTAGTCACACCGTGCTCATGGACACTAGTCACACCGTGCTCATGGACACCAGTCACACCGTGCTCATGGACACCAGTCACACCAGGCTCATGGACACTAGTCACACCAGGCTCATGGACACCGGTCACACCGTGCTCATGGACACTAGTCGCACCGTGCTCATGGACACTAGTCGCACCATGCTCATGGACACTAGTCGCACCGTGCTCATGGACACTAGTCGCACCATGCTCATGGACACTAGTCACACCGTGCTCATGGACACTAGTCACACGGTACTCATGGACACTAGTCACACCGTGCTCATGGACACCGGTCACACCAGGCTCATGGACACCGGTCACACCGTGCTCATGGACACTAGTCACACCGTGCTCATGGACACCAGTCACACCAGGCTCATGGACACCGGTCTCACCGTGCTCATGGACACCAGTCACACCGTGCTCATGGACACCGGTCACACCGTGCTCATGGACACCAGTCACACCAGGCTCATGGACACCGGTCACACCGTGCTCATGGACACTAGTCACACCGTGCTCATGGACACTAGTCACACCATGCTCATGGACACCGGTCTCACCAGGCTCATGGACACCGGTCACACCGTGCACATGGACACTAGTCGCACCGTGCTCATGGACACTAGTCACACCAGGCTCATGGACACTAGTCACACCAGGCTCATGGACACTAGTCACACCGTGCTCATGGACACTAGTCACACCGTGCTCATGGACACCAGTCACACCAGGCTCATGGACACCGGTCTCACCGTGCTCATGGACACTAGTCACACCGTGCTCATGGACACCGGTCACACCGTGCTCATGGACACTAGTCACACCAGGCTCATGGACACCAGTCACACCAGGCTCATGGACACCAGTCACACCGTGCTCATGGACACTAGTCACACCGTGCTCATGGACACTAGTCACACCGTGCTCATGGACACTAGTCACACCATGCTCATGGACACCGGTCTCACCGTGCTCATGGACACTAGTCACACCGTGCTCATGGACACCGGTCTCACCAGGCTCATGGACACCGGTCGCACCGTGCTCATGGACACTAGTCTCACCGTGCTCATTGACACCGGTCTCACCAGGCTCATGGACACCGGTCTCACCAGGCTCATGGACACCGGTCGCACCGTGCTCATGGACACTAGTCACACCAGGCTCATGGACACCAGTCACACCGTGCTCATTGACACCGGTCTCACCAGGCTCATGGACACTAGTCACACCAGGCTCATGGACACTAGTCACACCGTGCTCATTGACACCGGTCTCACCAGGCTCATGGACACTAGTCACACCAGGCTCATGGACACTAGTCACACCGTGCTCATGGACACCGGTCTCACCAGGCTCATGGACACTAGTCACACCAGGCTCATGGACACTAGTCACACCAGGCTCATGGACACCGGTCACACCGTGCTCATGGACACTAGTCACACCGTGCTCATGGACACCGGTCTCACCAGGCTCATGGACACCGGTCACACCGTGCTCATGGACACTAGTCACACCAGGCTCATGGACACTAGTCACACCGTGCTCATGGACACTAGTCACACCGTGCTCATGGACACTAGTCACACCAGGCTCATGGACACCGGTCACACCGTGCTCATGGACACCAGTCACACCGTGCTCATGGACACCAGTCACACCGTGCTCATGGACACTAGTCACACCAGGCTCATGGACACCGGTCGCACCGTGCTCATGGACACTAGTCACACCAGGCTCATGGACACTAGTCACACCAGGCTCATGGACACCGGTCACACCGTGCTCATGGACACTAGTCACACCAGGCTCATGGACACCGGTCGCACCGTGCTCATGGACACTAGTCACACCAGGCTCATGGACACTAGTCACACCAGGCTCATGGACACCGGTCACACCGTGCTCATGGACACTAGTCACACCGTGCTCATGGACACTAGTCACACCGTGCTCATGGACACCAGTCACACCGTGCTCATGGACACTAGTCACACCGTGCTCATGGACACTAGTCACACCGTGCTCATGGACACCAGTCACACCAGGCTCATGGACACTAGTCACACCAGGCTCATGGACACCAGTCACACCAGGCTCATGGACACCGGTCACACCGTGCTCATGGACACCGGTCATACCGTGCTCATGGACACTAGTCACACCAGGCTCATGGACACCGGTCACACCAGGCTCATGGACACTAGTCACACCGTGCTCATGGACACCAGTCTCACCGTGCTCATGGACACTAGTCACACCAGGCTCATGGACACTAGTCACACCGTGCTCATGGACACCAGTCACACCATGCTCATGGACACTAGTCACACCATGCTCATGGACACCGGTCTCACCGTGCTCATGGACACTAGTCACACTGTGCTCATGGACACTAGTCACACCAGGCTCATGGACACTAGTCACACCGTGCTCATGGACATTAGTCACACCAGGCTCATGGACACCAGTCACACCGTGCTCATGGACACTAGTCACACCAGGCTCATGGACACTAGTCACACCAGGCTCATGGACACTAGTCACACCGTGCTCATGGACACTAGTCACACCGTGCTCATGGACACTAGTCGCACCATGCTCATGGACACTAGTCTCACCGTGCTCATGGACACCAGTCACACCGTGCTCATGGACACTAGTCACACCGTGCTCATGGACACTAGTCACACCATGCTCATGGACACTAGTCTCACCGTGCTCATGGACACTAGTCACACCAGGCTCATGGACACCAGTCACACCGTGCTCATGGACACTAGTCACACCAGGCTCATGGACACTAGTCACACCAGGCTCATGGACACTAGTCACACCGTGCTCATGGACACTAGTCACACCGTGCTCATGGACACTAGTCGCACCATGCTCATGGACACCGGTCTCACCGTGCTCATGGACACCGGTCTCACCGTGCTCATGGACACTAGTCGCACCGTGCTCATGGACACTAGTCACACCATGCTCATGGACACTAGTCTCACCGTGCTCATGGACACCGGTCTCACCGTGCTCATGGACACTAGTCACACCAGGCTCATGGACACTAGTCACACCGTGCTCATGGACACTAGTCGCACCGTGCTCATGGACACTAGTCGCACCGTGCTCATGGACACTAGTCACACCAGGCTCATGGACACCAGTCACACCGTGCTCATGGACACCAGTCACACCAGGCTCATGGACACCGGTCACACCGTGCTCATGGACACTAGTCACACCGTGCTCATGGACACTAGTCACACCAGGCTCATGGACACTAGTCGCACTGTGCTCATGGACACTAGTCACACCGTGCTCATGGACACTAGTCGCACCACGCTCATGGACACTAGTCGCACTGTGCTCATGGACACCAGTCACACCATGCTCATGGACACTAGTCACACCGTGCTCATGGACACTAGTCACACCGTGCTCATGGACACTAGTCACACCGTGCTCATGGACACCAGTCACACCAGGCTCATGGACACTAGTCACACCGTGCTCATGGACACCGGTCTCACCGTGCTCATGGACACTAGTCGCACCGTGCTCATGGACACTAGTCACACCAGGCTCATGGACACCAGTCACACCAGGCTCATGGACACTAGTCACACCGTGCTCATGGACACCGGTCTCACCGTGCTCATGGACACTAGTCGCACCGTGCTCATGGACACCGGTCTCACCGTGCTCATGGACACTAGTCACACCGTGCTCATGGACACTAGTCACACCGTGCTCATGGACACTAGTCACACCACGCTCATGGACACTAGTCGCACTGTGCTCATGGACACCAGTCACACCATGCTCATGGACACTAGTCACACCGTGCTCATGGACACTAGTCACACCAGGCTCATGGACACTAGTCACACCGTGCTCATGGACACTAGTCACACCAGGCTCATGGACACTAGTCACACCGTGCTCATGGACACTAGTCACACTGTGCTCATGGACACTAGTCGCACCATGCTCAACCTTTTGGTCCCTCACTTAGTCTGAGGTCTTACCAACCTCTGCATCCACAACCTCTGCAAGTTCTGGCACTCTGATTCCCTCCCCGCTGCAACTCCAGTTTAAGCCCCACTGTGCAGCATTAACAAACTTTCCCGCAGGATGTTTAGTCCCCATCCAGTTCAGGAACAAATCCCACCTCCCTGGAAGAGAGCTCAATGATCCAAAAATCTCCCTCCTGCACCAACTCCTTAGCCATGTGTTAAACTGCATAATCGTCCTAGTTCTAGCCTCAGTAGCACGTGGCATGGTGAGCAGTCCCGAGTTCACAACCTTGGAGGTCCTGTCCTTTAACTTAGCACCTAACTCCTTTTGCAGAACCTCATCACCCGTCCTACCCATATCATTGGCACCTACATGGGCCACAATCTCTGGCTGTTCACCCTCGCACTGAAGAATGCTGAGGTCCTGATCCGAGATCAGCAAGCTTTTCCCTTTGGAGTGATGGAGAATTCAGGGGCAACTTGATAGGGGTGTACAGAATGATAACAGGCATACAGTAGGTCAAGTGATAGAACATATTGATAGAGTGGAGATATCTTTCCAGGGTGGCACTGGCTAATATGAGGGGATGTAACTTGTGTTGGGAGGAAAGCATAGGGAGGATGTCAGAGGTAGGTTTTTTACCAGAGTGGTAGTTTCATGGGTCACCTTAGGTGATGGTGGAGGCAGATACATTAGGGACATTTAAGGGACTCTTAAATATGCATGGATGAAAGGAAAATGGAGAGATATGTGGCAGATTGATCTTGTAGTTGGTTAAAAATCCACTTGGTCCCACTTCACCTCCTCCCATTATTCCCTTCTGACCCCCAACCTTCCCATAAATGGTTCTGCTCATCAACTTTCTCCCTTAGTAGTTTCTGTTATCAGAGACTCTTTAGTTTCTTCACTTATGGGCTCAGTGGGTCAGGCGGCTTCTGCAGAGGAATGGACAGTTGACCCTTAAAAAAATGTAAGGGTAACATGGTAGCGTAGTGTTTAGAGTTACTCTATTACAGCACCAGCAACCTGGGTTCAAGTCCCACCTTTGTCTGTAAGGAGTGTGTATGTTCTCTCCGTGACCACGTGCATTTCCTCCGGGTGCTCCGGTTTCCTCCACACATTCAAAAGGCGTGCAGATTAATAGGTTAATAGTTCACACTGGTGGACTGCTTGGGCTGCAAGGACTTGATACCGTGTTGTATCTCTAAATAAAATAAATAGAAGTCATACAGATAGAAAATAAATGCTGGAACTCTTACCTGAGTTGAGGTTTATTTCGGCCTCCGTACCGGCTTGTCCTCAGTGTTTGTCGCCTTGTGATTGCATGTGGATGAAAGCATTGGAGATACAATCTGATAATCTTCGGGCTTTCTCTGTGCAACTCTGCCTTCGTATGTCGAAGCTGAGGTTCGCCAGAAAAAGACTGCTGCGTGGGAGTGGGTGGTCAGCTTCAGCGGCCATGCGTCCCGTTCACAAATCCGAGTGTCTCCACACACTGATAACTCCTGCAGTGCTCTCTCCCCGAGTCCGATGTGGAGCCATGGCAAAGGGGAACTGCCTCGGTGTAAATTCCCATTTTCCTCCTTGGCCTCCAGCATTTAAACATTCCCGACCTGTTAAGATTTTAACTCCAAGGGGTCTTGGTTTCTGCAATATCAGTGACTTGTCGCCCTGTCTAGCATGGGGAGGCACTTCCCAACACTCTCTCCCCACCCTGAAACTTAAACACCGATGACTCTCCACACAGTTCATAGAACAGAGAACTGCACAGCACAATACAGGCCCTTCGGTCCACAATGTTGTACTGACACTTTAACCTACTCTAAGATCAATCAAACCCTTCCCCGTCACATAACCTTCCATTTTCCTTTCATCCAAGTCTCTTAAATGCCCCTAATGTTTCTACCTCTGCCAGCACCCCCAGCAGAAGGGTCCACAGACTCACGATTTTCTGTGTAAAAAAACTACCTCTGACATTCCCCCTGTACGTTCCTACAAACAGCTTAAAATTAGGCCTTCTTGTAATAGCCATTTCAACACTGGGGAGAAAGTCACTAGCCATCCACTCTATCAAAGTCCTTTAATCATCTTATACTCCTCTATCATGACACCTCTTATACTCCTTCACTCCAAAGAGAAAAACCCATTTCAAAGACTATAGGAAATAGGAGAAGAATTGGGCCATTTGGCCCCTCAAGTGTGCACTGTCATTTGATTTTGGCTGGTTTACTGTCCTCCAGTCGTCTACCCGTAACCTTTGACTCCCTTACTAATTATGAATCTATCGACCTTTGCTTTAAATATACCCAATGACATGGCCTCCACAGTCATCCGTGGCAATGAATTCCACAGATTCACCATCCTCCTCATCTCTGTTCTAAAGGGACATCCTTATATTCTGAGGCTGTGCCCTCTGGTCCTGGACTCCCCCACTATAGAAAATATCCTCTCCAGGTCCATTCTGTCTAGGCCCTTTAATACGTGATAGGTTTCAATGAGAACCTCCCCCACCCCCATTCTTCTTTGATTTTTAAACCCGTTTCCTTTTGAACCAACTAGAAGCAAGTTTATTTCGGAAGCTAAATGTCAATGCGGAAGGGAAGTGGAGAAGAATGGGAGGGGAGTGAAGAAGAAAGAGTGAGTGAGTGTGAATGACTGAAGAAAGTGCTTTGCAGAACAATAGAGGGCGATAGAGAGCTACGGAGAGCATTCCAGAGGCAGTGATAGACAGTGATCCCAAAGGAAATTACAGGGTCACAGCAGCGAGAGGTGGAGAGAATGAGAGCATGTGAAAGAGAGAAATAGAAAGGGAGAATAAGAGACTGAGAGTGAGATGTAGAGAAATAGAAAGTGAGAAAGAGAACAACAGTATGAAAGAGAAAACTTGAGTGAGAAAAGGAAGTGACAGTGAGAAGAAATAAATACCCATACACATATAGTAGTGCCATACAGACACACGCAATTGGGCATGCACGCACATGGAGGCAGACGGATGGGCACGTACGTCTTACAGCGTTGGTTGCTACGCTCACGTTCACTCAGTGGAACAACAAGCAGGACCAGGGCAACCTCCCATTCACCATCAGTCTAAGAGACATGCTAATCAGGGAATAAGCCTATGTTATTTTTCTGTGACTGAATGGTTTTCTGCTGTTGTAGCTATATGTGTTGTGTGCTATATGCAGTTGGTACCTCGTTTTGCACCTTGGTCCCGGAGGAAAGCTGTTTTGTTTGGCTGTACTTGGGTATGGTTGAATGACAGTTCAACTAGAACTTGAACCTTAAAGTGCCAGAATCAAAAAGAATTAAAAATTGTAGATGCTGTAAATTACGAAATGAAATTGTGAAATGCTACAAACACTCATCAGGTCAGAGAGAGGTGGGGGGGGGGGGAGACAGGGAGGGGAGGGGGAGAGGAAGGGGAGAATATTTCAAGTTATATCTGTTTCTGGTCATCCCCGGCCCTGACACACACACACACAGATGCTGCCTGACACATTTGGTATTTCTAACTTCTCTCTATCTATTTCAGAGAGTTGGCAGAGTGAGAAGAAGAGTTATCTGTCACATTTAGGGGAGAGGATCCATGACAGGTGGTAACATAGAACACGAAACACAGAACACACAAATGTATAGCACAGGAATAGGCCCTTCAGCCCTGAAGTCAGTACGAAAATGATACCAAATTAAACTAAAACTGCACATGGTCCATATCCCTCCAGTCCCTGTGGAATCATGTGTCTATCAACTTCAACACCACTATTGTATCTGCCTCTACTAGCACCCCAGCAGCACATTCCAGCCACCCACCATTCTCTGTGTTTAAAAAATGCTGTCCCACACATCTCCTTCAAATATTCCCCCCCCCCCACCTTAAATGCATTTTGTCTAGGATTTGACATTTCTGCCTTTGAAAAAAAAGATTCTGAGTGTCTATCATCATTTAAAACATTTCTGTCATGGCTCCCCTCAACCTCTGATGCTCCAGAAAAAAGCCATCCAAGTTTATCCAATATTTCCTGTCTCTAATCCCGGAACCTCTTCCGTACCCTCTCCAAACCCTCCACATCCTTCCTGCTTTGCTTTAAGTGCAGCCTAACCAAATGTTTATACAACTGCAACACAACTTTCTGACTCTTAAGACTATAAGACATAGGAACAAAATTCAGCCATTCAGCCCTCAAATCTGCTTTGTTATTCCATCGTGGCTGATTTATCATCCTTCTCAACCCCATTCTCCTGCCTTTTCCCCATAATCTTTGATGTCCTTACTAGTCAAGAAACAATCAACCTCTTCTCTAAATATACCCAATGACTTGGCCTCCACAGCTGTCTGTGGCAATGAATTCCACACATTCGACACCCTCTTGCTAAAGGAATTCCTCCTCATCACTGTTCTAAAGGGACATCCCTCTATTTTGACCTCTTAAAGTGGAACATCTCACATTTGCCCAGAATAAACAAATCAGCCATTTGTCTGCCCATATCTACAAACGTTTGTACAACTGATTTTAATCCCATGGCAACCATCTTCAACGTCTGCAACTCCACCAACTTATGTGTCTTCTCCAATTTTCTAACCATCTACATTTTCATCCAAATCTAATCCTAAACATCAGACACCCCAATCATTGTAGAATTCCACATGTCATGGACCTCCAGCCAGAATAACAAACCTTCACCACTACGCTCTGAGTTTTACGAGCAAGCCAGTTCTAATCTAATCTACCAAGTCGCACTGGATCCCATGTTGCTTAATCTTCTGAGTCAGTCTACCATGAGAGACCTTGTGAAATATCTTACCAGGGTCTATGTAGGCAACATGCATTGCCCTACCCTTATCTATCACCTTTGTCACATCCTCAAAACACTTAATCAACTTTGTAAGCTATGATATTACCTGCACAGGGCCACCCTCACTGTCCTTAATTAGCCCATACTTTTCCAAATGAGAGTTAGTCCTAAGAATCTACTCCATTTGCTGCTGTACTACTGGTTTAAGGTTAACTGGCCTATAATTCTCTGGATTATCCCAATTTCCTTTCTTTAACAATGGAAAAACATTGGCTACTCTCCTGTTTCCTGGGACTTCACCTTTTGCTAGTGAAACTACGAAGATAGAACATACAACATGGAACAAAGAACTGTACAGCACAGTACAGTACAGGCCTTTTGGTCCATGATGCTGTGCTAATTTTAACTTGCTCCAAGATCAATTTAACTCTTCTCTCGTATATAGCCCTTCATTTTTCTATCCTCCATGTGCCCATCAAAAAGGTTCTTAAATGTCTCTAATGTACTGTTTCTGCCTCTACCACCACTACTGGCAGGATGTACCACACACACACACCACTCTCTTGGTAAAATCCTACCTCTGACATCTCCCCTGAACTTTCCTCTATTTACCTTAAAATTATGTGCCCTTGTATTAGCCATTTCCTGGCTAAAAATCTTTCGACTATCCACTTAATCTATGCCTTTTGAAGTTCAAAGTAAATTTACTATCAAAGTACCATATACAACATTGAAATTCATTTTCTTGCAGGCATTCACAATAAATATGAGAAACACAATAGAATTATCTTATCACCCCGTACACCTCTGTCAAGTTACCTCTCATCATTCCAAAGAGAAATGTCCTAGCCAGCTCAGTCTATCTTGATAAGACATGCTCTCTAATCCAGGCAGTGTTCTGGTAAATCTCCTGTCCACCCTCTCAAAAGCTTCTACACCCTTCCTATAATGAGGTGATTAGAACTGAACACTCCAAATGCGGCCTAACCAGAATTTTATAGAGCTGCAATATTATCTTGTCGCTCTTGAACTCAATACCCCGACTAATGAAGGTCAACACAAAATATGTCTTCTTAACCACCGTATCAACTTATGTAGCAACTTAGAGTGGTCTATGGACATGGACCCCAAAATCCTTCAGTTCCTCCACACTGCTAAACAGATCTTAGTCAAGGCCTCAACAATCTCCTCTCTTGCCTTTCTCAATGAACTGGTATTTATCCTATCAGGCCTTGGGGGCTTATCCACTTTAATAATCTTCAGAAGACCCAACACCACCTCCTTCTTGATTCCAAAACGCTCTAGCATATACTTCTCACCTCACCTTGAGGCCTGTGGCCCACCACTGTGTGCTGTCACTACTGCATCTTGTCCAGTGAAGATGTTGTTCCACTTCCTTCAGCTACTGAAACCAGACAATTTAGCTTGCCAAAGAATTGCTAGGAATTCCTTTCACCCATTCACCATCTAGTTACACATTAAATAGTAACTCCCACTGAGAACAAACTAGTTTACTGAGCATTTGGAAATGCTGGCAAGACAAACAGACAGACAGGGAAAGGGAAAGAGAGAGAGTGGGGGGGGGGGGAGAGAGAGGGGGAAGGGGAGAGAGAGAGGGAAAGGGGAAAGGGGGAGGGACAGGGGTGGGAGAGAGGGAGAGATGGAAAATGAAGAAAAAAGGAGAGAAAAGGAGACAGATTGTTTGAAAGCATGAGACGGAAAGAAATATTACAGAGGGAGACACAGAGATGCAAGATAGATAGAGCAGCAGGGAGGGAGAGATTAATAGAGAAAGGAATAGAAAGGAAGAAAAATAGAGGAAGAGGTACAGTGGCAGATAGAGAAAATGGAATTGAAAGAGAGGGAGAAAGGTTAATAGAATGATAGAGGGAGAGCTCAAGTAATAAAGAGATAATTGAAAGGGAGAGGGAGAAAGATCGAGGGGAGAGAGAGAGGCCAAAATAATGAAATGGATTGAGAGAGGAAGAGAAGGAGACTAAGAGCTGATGGGTCAGGCTTGAAATGCTGAACGGAATACCCCTGCTGCTATGTTTTGTGTTTCTGTGATTTAAGATGATTTTACAGTGTAGACGCAGTAGGGGGATGAACACCCTAACACCCTATATTATCTGGCTATATACCTTGAATATCCAATGCCACATGTTTCTTCAATTTCAGCACCAGTGGTGTGTGGTTCACATGATTCTCAGTGGTTTAACAGACACCTCTTTTTTCAAAGATGTTACTACTTGGGCAGCCCATGGCACAGCTGGTCGAACCTCTGCTTCACAGCATCAACAGACCTAGGTTCAATCCCAAACTCGGGTGCTGTCTGTGCAGAGTTCGGTCGTTCTTCCTGCATATGCATGGGCTTCTCTTGGGTGCTCCGGTTTCCTCCCATATCCCAAAGAGATGTGAGTGAAAAGGTTGATTGGCCACTGTAACCTGCCCCAATTGCATAGATGAGGGTTAGGATGGTGGGGGGGGGGGGGAGGGGACTGATGGGAATATGGAAAAATAAAAAAAAATGAAATTAATGTAGGATTAGTGTAAAAGAGTGGTTGATGAGGCAAAGAACCTGTTTTTATGCCTTATCACTCTTCAACAGATTGGAACAGAAGAACCAAGAACAAGAGTGGACAATTCCACCTGTTAAGGTTGGTCCATAATTCATCAAAATCTTTTAACTCAGTACCATATATCCCAGAACTAAATACTGCTTATCATCTTGGACATCCAAAGTTTTTTGCCCAGTATGGAAATGGCTAGTACTAAAGGCATAATTTTATGGTGATTGGAGGAAAAGTATAAGGGGGTGATGTCAGAATTCTGTACGGAGAGGGGTAGTGTACGCTGCTAGGGCTGGTGATAGAGCCAGGTACATTAGAGACATTTAAGAAATTCTTAGATAGCACATGGATGAAAGAAAAATGGAAGCTATGTGGAAGGGAAGGGATAGATTAACCTTGGAGTAGGTTAAAAAGTTGGCACAAAATCTTGGCCAAAGGGCCTGTGCTGTGTTGTAATGTTCTATGTTCTACGCTCGAGAACCAGAATTCATAGGTTGAGGATGAAAGGAGAAATATTTAAGGGAAACCTGAGGGGAAACTTTCTCATTCAGAGGGTGGTGGGAAAGGAACGAGCTGCCAGCAGAAGAAGTGGATGCAGGTTCAATTGCAATATTTAAGAGAAGTTTGGACAGGTGCAGAGAGCTATGGGACGAGGCAGAATAACAGATTGGCACAGACTAGATGGGCCAAAGGGCTGTCTATGACTATATTCTATGTTTATCCCTTGATTCTCTTAATGTTCAGAAAGGAATTCCCTTCTTTTTTGAATGAAATCTCTGACTGAGCCACCAGAACAGAGGATCCCAAAGATTCATCAACCACTGAGTGAATAAATCTTTCCTCACTTCAACCAGAAATGGCTGTCATTCTTAACAAGTGCCCCCCACCTCATTAGTACCCTAGAGAGGGTAACTATCCTCTCTGCATCAAAACTGCCTAGCCCAGAAAGAATTTTGTGTGTATTGTTGAGGTCTCCTTTCATTTGGCAAACTCTCGGGCATGCTGTCCTTGTCTGCTCTATGTCTCCTCAAACAGCAAACCTGCCAATTCTTTACAGAAGAACGCTTAGGGAAGCCTGGGACTGGAGGGCAGACTCTCAGAATAGGACCACCCTTTAGAACACAGATGAGGAAGAATTTCTTTTGCCAGATGTTGGTGAATCTGTGGAATTCATTACCATAAGACATGGGAGCAGAATTAGGCCATCTGGCCCATCGAGTCTGCTCCACCATTCAATCATGGCTGATCTTTTTTCCTGTCTCCTCTTCAACCCCAGTTCCTGGCCTTCTCCCCGTAACCTTTGGTGCCATGTCCAATCAAGAACCTATCAATCTCTGCCTTAAATATGCCCAACAACCTGACCTCCACAGCTGCCTGTGGCAACAAATTCCACAAATTCACCACCCTTTAGCTAAAGGAATTTCTCTGCATTTCTGTTTTGAAAGGGTGCTCCTTTATCCTGAGGCTCTGCCCTCTTGTCCTAGAGACTCTCCCACCATGGGAAGCATCTACCCTGTCTAGGCCTTTCAACATTCGAAAGGTTTAAATGAGATCCCCCCGTATCCTTCTGAATTCCAGCGAGTACAGACCCAGAGCAGTTAAACGTCCCTTGTATGATAGCCCTTTCATTCCTGGAATCATCCTTGTGAACCTCCCCTGGACCCTCTCCAATGCCAGCACATCTTTTCTAAGATGAGGAGCCCAAAACTGTTCACAATACTCAAGATGAAGCCTCACAAGTGCCTTATAAAGCCTCAGCATCACATCCCTGCTCTTGTATTCTAGACCTATTGAAATTAATGCTAACATGGCATTTGCCTTCCTCACCACCAACTCAACCTGCAAGTTAACCTTCAGGGTGTTCTGCACAAGGACTCCCAAATCACTCTGTGTCTCAGATTCTTGGATTTTCTCCCTGTTTAGAAAATAGTTCGCACATTTATTTCTACTACCAAAGTGCATGACCACGTTGTATTTCATTTTCTACTTTCTTGCCCATTCTATTAATGGCTAAATCCTTCTGCATCCTACCTGTTTCCTCAACCCTACTTGCCCCTCCACCAATCATATCATCTGCAAACTTGGCAACAAAGCCATCTATTGAATCAGACTTGATGGGCTGAATGGCCTAATTCTGCTCTATGTCTTATGGTCTAACCTTCATTATCTTTTAGCCAACATCCACTTTTCTTTGAATGCAGCTAACTGTGCTTCAGTCAAATGAAACATGGTATTGAACCATCTCTTCCTGACGTGGATAGTATGATGTTAACGTCACTCTTTTCAGTTAATGCTCATTTCAGGACAGCTGCTTTTTCAGGTCTATATCATTTTAGCAAAGGTGTGAAAATGACTTACATATCCCAGGGGTGTTTTTTTTTGGGCTGTTGGCGGTACTCTTTAAGTTCACACAATGAGAGGAAATTCTGATGGGTAATTTTAAGCCATAAGACATAGGAGAAGAATTAGCCCATCCAACCCATTGAGGCTGATCCATCAAGGCTGATTTATTTTTCCTTTCAATCCTATTATTTTGCCTTCACTCCAAAAACTTTGGCACCCTTACTACTTAAGAACCTATAACCCTCCATTTTAAATATACCAATGAATTGGCCTCCACAGCCATCTGTGGCAATGAATTCCACATCCTCTGGCTGAATAAGTTCCTCATCATGTCTGTCCTAGAGGGACATCTTTCTATTCTGAGGCTGTGCCTTCTGATCCTAGACTCCTCCACTGTTGGAAATATCTTCTTCATGTCTATTCAATCTAGACCTTACAATATTTAATAGGTTCAACACTCAGTAAACATGGTAAAATAGGCTGACGTCAACATCTTAAGGGGTATTCTTGACGTCTTTGAGGAAATAACAGGTAGAATAAACATAGGAGAGTCAGCAGACGTTGTTGATTGGCTTTTGTTCAGACGGCTTTTGACAAGGTGCCACACATGAAGCTGCTAAACAAGGCCAGAGCCAATGGTATTATAAGAATACTAGCATGGATAGAAGATTAGTTGATTGGCAGGAGAAAAAGAGTGGGGAAGAAAGGGGCCCTTTTCTGGTTAATGGTGTTCTACAGGGGTCAGTGTTGGGACCACTTCTTTTCACGTTATATTTCAATGATGTGGGTAACAGAATTGATGACTTTGCGGCCAAGTTGTGGTTGATATGAAGACAGATGGAGGAGCAGGTATTGTTGAGGAAGTGGGGAGTTTGCATAAGGACTTAGACAGATTAGGATTACGGGCAAAGAAGTGACAGTGTCAGGAAGCACACGGTCATGCACTTTGGTAGAAGGAATAAAAGAATGGACTATTTTTTAAGTGGGGAGAAAATTCAAAAATAAAAGGTTTAAGGGGATTTGAGAGTCCTTATGCAGGATTCCCTAAAGGCTAACTTCCAGGTAGAGGTGGTGGTGAGGAAGGCAAATGCAATGTTAGCATTCGTTTTGAGAGGACTGGAATATAAAAGCAAGGATGTAATGCTGAGGCTTTATAAGGCATTGGTCAGACCACGGTTGGCGTATTGTGGGAGTGGGGGGAGGGGGGAGAAAAGGAGAGAGTGAAAGAGGGAGAAAAGGGGGGAGAGAGAGAGAAAGAGAGAGAGAGAGGGGGGAGAGAGAGGGGAGAGGGGACAGAGGGAGGGGGAGAGAGAAAGAGAAAAAGAGAGAGAGAAAAGGGGAGAGAGAGAGAGGGGAGAGGGGACAGAGGGAGGGGGAGAGAGAAAGAGAAAAAGAGAGAGAGAAAAGGGGAGAGAGAGAGAGGGGAGAGGGGACAGAGGGAGGGGGAGAGAGAAAGAGAAAAAGAGAGAGAGAAGGGAGAGAGAGAGAGGGGAGAGGAGACAGAGGGAGGGGGAGAGAGAGAGAGAGAGAGAGAGAGAGAGACTCGTGCTGAAGTGGGCGGTGATTTGGGTCACAGTAGGTGTATTTACCTGGTACAGCAGTTGAGAGAATCCTATATCATTAAGGTGATTAGAAATTGTCTTAGTCTCACATCTGTGGTATTGCCTCTCCCATCTGCACTCAAGTAGCGAACATTACACTCTGACTTTTCAAGCCATAATTCCTCCAAAACCTTCTGAATTCTCTGAAATCCACTTACTAGAACATGGACACATGTTCAAGGTCACCAGCTCAACTTCCTGCCTTGCTTGGACAGTCCAGCAGCTGCCCCCCTTCTCTGCTGTGTGCTCCACCCACCATGTGTACCCACCCTCATGTCATACTTCCCCACCACCAGACAACCCAGTTCCATTACACACCCCTCCCTCCCTCTTCGCCTGCCTTGCTCTGCAACTCTCCCTGACACTCCACACCTCTATCCACTTTCCATCACCAAATTCCCTCAGCAAAAGCCTCCCCTGCCCCATCCCAAGCCCGTCCCTCAGCACACAGCCTGACCCTGATTCTATCCTCTCCCCACTGCCCCTCAGAGCCTGCAAAAGCCTCCCATTGAACCCTCTTTCAAGGCTCCCACCTTCCTCCTGTCTTATTCAGTATAATCTAAACCAAAGATGTAATTTATTTGCTATGAGCCTTTAACATGCGGCCTCAGCACCTCAGGCACAAACATTCCGTATCTGGGGCAGACAAAATTCACGCTTCAAAAGGGAAAGCGGTACCTTCTGGCATCCAGACTTCAAGAAGATCCTTTCCTTATGGATGGTGCCGCGGTAATTCGGTCAGAAAGCCTGCACACTCAACCCTTGTTCTAGTTGTAGGGTCAGACAACAAAACTGCCTCAGCCTGTGGTGTGCTCTTGTGGCTTTTCTGTAGGAAGTGTCTACACGTTGCTCGTCAGAGTGAAGCACTCCCGAGCAGCTGGTGAGGAACTGGGCTGGTGTGCAGTCAGTGCAGCTGAAGTTTCGGGTCATAGTTACTGGTTTTACACATTTTGTGGGCTGCGGAGGGGAGCCAAAGCTGTGGGTGGGTAACGTCAGGAGACCCACAAGCCGTGTCATGGTAGTGGAATCCTCCTGGTTCCATTGGAAGTCAAAAAAAAAAGCTGAGGGCATAAATAACTACAAAAAGTGGTTGATACAGTCCAGTTCATCCCAGGCAAAGCCCTCCCCACCATTGAGCACAATTACAAGGAGCGCTGGCACAAGAAAGCAGCTTCCTTCATCAAGGACCCCACCATCCAGGCTGCGCTCTCTTCTCACTACTGCTATCAGGCAGGATGTGCAGGAGCCTCAGGTCCCACACAACCAAGTTCAGGAACAGTTGTCATCTTATAACCATCAGGCTCCTGAACCAGCATGAATAATTTCACTCACCTCAACCCTGAACTGATTCCACAACTTAAAGAATCAAGTTCAAGGTCTCTACAAATCAATATTATTCATTTACTTATTTTTATTATTTGTACAATTCATCATCTTTTGCATATTGGTTGTTTGTCAGGCTTTGTTAAGTATAGGTTTTTCAAATATTCTATGTATTTCCTTATTTTCCTGTAAATGCCAACAAAAAGCGAAACTTTAGTATATGGTGTCATATCTGTACTTTGATAATAAATTTATTCTATACTTTAACCTTTGAAATCTAAGATCAGAAAGAGGTAGTAACACTCAGCAGGCCAGACAGCATCTATGAAGGGAGATATGTAGTGGTTAACCTAATGCTGGCAATCCGCGATCAGTCCCACCTCAGCTCCTTATTAATAACAAAATCACTACATTAAGCTAGTTTTAGACCAGAAGACTCATGAGCAGAATTAGGCCATTCAGCCCATCAATAGTAGTCTTGTCTATCATTCCATCACGGCTGATTGATTATCCTTCTTAACCCCATTCTCCCGCCTTCTTCCAGTGACCTTTGACACCCTGACTAATTAAGAACCTGTCAGCTTCTGCTTTAAGTGCACTCAATCACTTGGCCTCCACAGCTGCTTTGAAGTCCAGTTTTCATCTTGCAGGGGTGAACTCCACCTTTGATAACTGACTTCCTCGCATTAATGATTATCAGTAGGGTAGCGGTTAGCACAATTGCTTTGCAGTGGCAGTGATCACCAATCGGAGTTCGATTCCTGCCACTGTCTGTAAGGAGTTTGCTTGTGTTAGCATGATGCTTTACTGTGCCAGGAATCACCCATCAGGGTTCAGATCCCATCGCTGTCTGTAAGGAGTTTGTACGTTCTTCCTGTGTGTTTCCTACGGGTGCTCCGGTCTTGTCCCACATTCCAAAGGCGTACAACTTTGGGTTAGTAAGTTGTGGGCATGCTGTGTTGGTGTCGGTAGCATGGTGACACTTGTGGGCTGCCTCCCACACGTCCTCTTACTGCGTTGGCATTCACCACAAACAAAGCATTTCACTGTATGTTTCGATGTTGCCACGTACACAGCTAATCTGGAAGTTTAATGCTTCAGGGTTGGGACCATTCATAGCAACCGTGGAAGAGTGAAACAAGCGAGTGCAGGTAATAGAGGGCACACACAAAGTACACTGAAGATGCAGGTGGTCAAATCAACATGTACAAAAGCTGGATGAACTCAGCAGGTTGAGCAGCATCCGTTGAACTGTGCAGTCAACGTTTCGGGCCGAGATCCTTCGTCAGGACTCATTATAGAGGGGGTGGGAGCAGAGGGTGGGCGGAAATGAATGGAGTATTTCTGATAGGTGAAATTGAATCTGTTGCATAATGCATGTATGGACGGCTGTAATGAAAAACAGCAGCAACAGAGGCATTTGGCATCAGTTATGCAACATGCACAAGAGAAATGTACACTCTGTGGCCACTTTATTACCTAAAAAAGAGGTCACTGAATGTACGTTGACTGTCTTCTGCTGTAGTAGCCCACTCACTTCAGAATTCGACAAGTTGTGCGTTCAGAGATGCTCTTCTGCATGCCACTGTTATAATGCATGGTTATTTGAATTACTGTCGTCCTCCTGTCAGCTTGAACTAGTCTGTCCATTCTCCTCCGACTTCTCTCATCAACAAGGCTTCTTTGCCCACACAACAGCTGCTCACTGGATGTTTCTTGTTTATTACACCATTCCCTGTAAACTCTAGAAACGGTTGTGCATGGAAAACCCCAGGAGATCGGCAATTTCTCAAATCACTCCGTCTAGCACCAACAACCATTCCACGGTCAAAGTCCACATCCGTAGACCACATTTCTGCCCAATTCTGATGTTTGGCCTGAACAAGAACTGAACCTCTTGACCATGTCTGCATGCTTTTATGCATCGAGTTGCTGCCATATGATTGGTTAAGTAGATATTTGCATTAACGAGTAGGTGTACAGGTCTCTCCGATAAAGTGGGCACAGTGTATATTAACAACATAAAGTATACAATATCATATAAGAAAGAACGCAATTAGAACAGAAAACAGACCATTGCTGTGAAAGCTAGTCAAAGTGTGGCTACATTGAGTTTTAGTGAGTAGGGTTGTACAGGTTGGTTCAAGATGACGAAGATCTCGGCTGGAAACGTCAACTGCTTATTGTCTTCCATTGATGATGTCTGATTTGATGAGTTCCTCCAGCATTTTGTTTTTCACTTGAGACAGTCTACAGATGCTGGAAAGCCAAAGTGATGCACACAAAACACTGGAGGAACTCAGTTGGTCAGGCAGCATCTATGGAATTGAATAAACTCAGAATCAGGTTTAATTTCACCAGCATATGTCGTGAAGTTTGTTAACTTCACCGCAGCAGTACAATACAATACCTGATAAATGTAAAAAAAAAGTACTGAATTACAGTATGTGTATATATATATACACACACCGTATGTATACTAAATAGTTACATTAAATAAGTAGTGCAAAAACAGAAATAAAAGAAGTAGTGAGTAGTAGTAAGTAAGTAGTGTTCATAGGTTCAACGTCCATTTAGGTGTTTTAGGTGACAAACCAAATCTCTTCAAACTCTTAATGAGTTGCCTTCTTTACAGCTACATCAATTATGTTGGGAGCAGGTTAGAACCTCAGAGATATTGACACCCATGAACTTGACATTGCTCACTCTCTCCATTTCTGATCCCCAGAAGAGGATTGGTTTGTGTTCTCTCATCTTGACCTTTCTGAAGTCCACGGCCAGCTCACTGGTCTTACTAACGTTGAATGAAAGCTTGTTGCTACAACGCCACTCAACTAGCTGTTGACTCAAAACTGTCGGCATTTTGGGTTGAGACCGTTCTTCAGGACTGAAAGGGAAAGGGGAAGAAGCCAGAATAAAAAGGTGGGGGAGGGGAAGGAGGCTAGCTAGAAGGTGATAGCCAGGTGGGTGGGAGAATAAGGGCTGGCAAGGAAGGAATCTGAAAGGAGAGGAGAGTGGACAATTGGAGAAAGGGAAGGAGGAGAGCACCCAGGGGGAGGTAATTGACAGGTGAGAAGAGGTAAAATGCCAGAGTGGGGAATTGAAGGAGAGGGCGGGAGCAGGGCACATGTGACAATAATGAACCAATTTGAATGTAAGCCAAAAAGCACAGAACAGTACGGGCTCTTTGGCCCATGATATTGTGCTAATCAATATACACCTACCCCACAATCCATAACATAATCAATATACACCTACCCCACGATCCCTACAGTACATCTGGGAAACGGTACCGCAGCATAAAAGTCAGGACCAACAGGTTCCAGGACAGCTTCTTCCACCAGGCCATCAGACTGATTAACTCATGCTGACACAACAGTGTGTCTATGTTATATTGATGATCCTGTTGTAAATAATATTTACCATATATTCCAGAGTATAAGCTGACCCGAAGTATAAGCTGATCCCCCATTTTCAAGGTTAAAAAAGTGACTTTTTCATGTTACCTTTGTATAAGCCGACCCCTTTTGTAGAGGTTTTTGATTTAACCAGAAAAGATCACAAGATCTCACATGCCGGTACTCAGCTTTGCTGGATCCGGAACCTGGAAATTTTGTGAACCAGTACCTGCTAAGAAAACAGGCCTACACATTGTAGAGAGTTAAAAGCGAGTTCTTAATAAATAAATCAGGGAGGGAAATTTTGGATTAGGATTCCAATGGAAGAGAATCCTCTTAACCCCAGTGAAACCATTTGGCGCCCATTGTAATCTCGTTAAAACATAACACGGGGTGGCAGGATCAGTATGTGTACTCAGTATTGAGTTTGCAACCACCATGTATAAAAGATTAAAACAAATGTGATATGATGCTGGCTTCAAGCTGAAGGTTGTTGATTTTGCTAAAGCAACAAATAATTCTGCAGCTGCTAAGAAGTTTAGTGTAAACAAGAGAGAGTGAGAGAATGGAGAAAGGCAGAGGACACACTGAGGGAAATGCCAAAGACAAAATGTGCAAACCACTGGAAAACATGCCAGTAGCCAGAACTGGAAGAAAAAGTTTTAGAGTGGGGGAATCACCAGCGATCGTCGGGATACTTTGTTACCAGAGAAACAATTCGAGTTCAAGCGTTGAAATCGGACGAAAAACACTGTGAGGTCAGCGAAAACTTCAAAGCTACACGAAGTTGGTGCACCCGATTTATGAATAGACATGATCTTGTGTTGAGACAGAAAACAATGCTCAGAAAATTCCCACAGTGTTGTTTACGTTCAAGAACGCTGCTGGATGGACGAAATGGGTTAAAGAGGTGCAGCGTCGACGTCCCGAAGGTGTGAGGAAGGAAAAGTCGCTACTTGTCTGGGACGTGTTCAAAGTGCACTTGTCAGGTGAAGTAAAAGCAGCAATGAAAGCTGAAAATACGGACATTGCAGTCATCCCCGGTGGTTTGATCTCCGTGCTCCAGCCACTAGATGTGAGTTTAAACAAACCAAAGAATTCATGCGTCGACAGTGGAACCAATTTGACTCAAAAACAGCCGATAACCACGACCTGTCTTCCGTGTGTTCGTTTTTCCAAAGTTGGCACCCTCTGTATAAGCCAACCCCCTAATTTTAGGGCCAAATTCTCGGCTTATACACTGTAATTTATGGTATCATAAATTACTATAGATTACACATTGTACACTTAGACGGAGATGTAATGGAAAGTTTTTTTTATCATGAAATGAAGGATGTAAGTAATAAAGTCAGTTCAATCCAATTCAATTCAATTTCATTAGTCTACTCCAATTACCAATTGACAAAATGGTACAGCACAGGAACAGTGCTTTTGTTCCATTATGTCTGATGACAGAATTCAGATGAAGGGTCTCAGCTCGAAATGTAGCTGTTCATTCCCCTCCATTGATGCTCTCTGACCTGTTGGTTTCCTCCAGCATTTTATGTGTATTACTATGGATTTCCAGAATTAGTCAAATGTCGTGTTTTTGGTTCAAGAACCGAATGGTTGAAGGAAAGCGGCTGTTCCTGAAGTTGGCAGTGTGGGACTTCGGTCTTCTGGACCTGATCGTTGTCGTCGTGGCAATCCCTCGAGGTCGAGGATGATTGTCTTCATTCTTAAGAGACCTAATGGTAGTTGTGAGAAGGTAGCATGGTCCAGATGGAAGTCGTAAGTGTGGTTCGTATTCTACATGGAGCTGGGTGACCAGTAGTGTTCCGCAGGGATCTGTTCTGGGACCCCACATCTTTGTGATTTTTATAAATGACCTGGGTGAAGAAGGGGAAGGGTGGTTTAGTAAATTTGATGATGACACAAAGGTTGGGGTTGCTGTGGATAATGTAGAGGGCTGTCAGAGGTTATAGTGGGACATCAATACTGGGCTGAGAAGTAGCAGATGGAGTTCAACCCAGTTAAGTGTGAAGTGGTTCATTTTAGTAGGTCAAATTTGAAGTCAGAATATAATATTAATGGTAAGACTCTTGGAAATGTGAAGGATCTGAAAGATCTTGAGGTCTGCATCCATAGGACACTCAAAGCAGCTGCGCAGGTTGATAGTATTGTTAAGAAGGCGTATGGTGTGTTGGCATTCATCAACCATGGGATTGAGTTCAAGAGCCAAGAGGTAATGTTGCAGCTACTTAAGACCTTGGTCAGAACCCCCTTGGAGTACTGTGTTCAGTTCTGGTCACCTCACTACAAGAAGGATGTGGATACTATAGAGAGAGTGCAGAGGAGATTTATGAGGATGTTGCCTGGATTGGAGAGTGTAACTTATGAGAATAGGTTGAGTGAACTTGGCCTTTTCTCCTTGGAGTGATGGAGAATGAGAGGTGACCTGATAGCGGTGTACAAGATGATGGATAGCCAGCAACTTTTTTCCCAGGACTGAAATGGCTAACACGAGGGGGGCATAGTTTTAAGCTGCTTGGAGACAGGTACTGAGGGGATGTCAGAGGTAAGTTTTTCACAGAGAGAGTGGTGGGTGCATGGAATGCACTGCCAGCAATGATGGGAGAGGCAGATACAATAGGGTCTTTTAAGATACTTTTAGATAGGCACATGGAGCTTAGAAAAATAGAGGGCTATGCGCTAGGGAAATTCTAGGCAGTTTCTAGAATAGGTTACATGGTCAACACAACATTATGGGCTGAAGGGCCTGTAATGTGCTCTAGATTTCTATGTTCTATGTAAGTCAGGCAGCACCTAAAGGGGGGGAATGAACAGTCGATGTTTCAGGTCACGACCCTTTCTCAGGACTGGAAAGGATAGGGAAAGAAGTCAGAATAAAAAGGTGGAGGAAAAGTACAAGCAGGTAGGTTATAGGTGGGACCAGGTGTGCGGGAAGGTGGCTGGATGGGAGGGGGTGGGTGAATTAAGAAGCTGAAAGGTGATAGGTGGAAGAGGTAAAGGGCTGAAGAAGGGGGAATCTGATAGGACAGTACAGTGGACCATGGAAGGAAAAGGGAAATGAGGGGCAGGTGGTGAAGAAAAGGGGAAGAGGGGAGCCAGAATGAATGGAAATAGAGAGAAGGGGAAGAGGAAAATCAGGCACATTGATGTTCATGGCATTAGACTGGATGCTACCCAGACAGAATCTGAAGTTGGGCTGTTGCTCCTCCAACCTGATGGTGTCAAGCCTTTGGCATGCTCTCCCTCACAGGGCACAGGAAGCAGAGTCGGAATGTGTTTAAGGCAAAAGGAGATGTTTATAAAACAGTGGGGTGGAGTTCAGGTGAAGATACAGCGGTGGCTCTTCTTCATTAGGCATTTGAGGAAATACGGTGTGTCAGCAAAGACACAAATGTCTGCTGGTGTACGGTGCAGAGCATTCTGACAGACTGGTACAGAGGCTGCAACATGCAGAATCACCGTAGACTCAGCCAGCTCCATCACAGGCACATCCATCCTCACTACTGAGAACATCTTCAAGAGCTGGTGCCTCAGGAGGCAGCCATTCATCATTAAGGACCCTCATGATCAGGACATGCCTCCTTTTACTACCATGGGAGAGGATGTACTGGAAGATCCACCCTCAATGATTCAGGAACAGCTTCTTCCTCTCTGCCATCAGATTTCTTAATGGTCCACGAACCCACAGAAACTACCCTGATATTCCTTTTTTTTGCACTATTTATTAATTTTGTAATTTACGGTAATTTTTATTTCTTCCATTGTACTGCTGCTGCAAAACAATAAGTTTCATATCCACTAAATCTGATTCTGTTTGAGTTTTGCCACATTGTTGAATGGGAGGAATTAACAAAAGGGATACCCAGAGGCCAGGCAGCGTCTGTGGAGAGAGAACCAGTTAAGTTTCAGGTTCTGGGACCCTTTATCAGAACTGAGAAAAGGAGAAACAGAGAAGTTGAAGGAACTTTTTTTTAACAGCATGTTCTATTCTTATTGCAGATTTCTAGTACCCGCCTTACTTTTTCCACTTCCATTTACTAAATGACAGAGCAGATTCAAAAGATATGGCCTCATGCATGTGCACTCAATAACCACTTGGTGCAGATGTGATTCTTTAGCCAAGCACACATTCTGATCTCTCACGGCTTATTATTTTGATAAAGTTGCTTTATATATGATCTTTTTCTCAATAGTGCTCACCAAAACTACTCTGACAGCTATAACCTCAACTCTCAATCCAAACCGGTTTAGGAAATGGCTCACTATCTCATACTCTTTGTTTTGCTCACACTCCTGGCACTGGATCCTGCATGATTAAGCAGCTCAGAAGGCCTACCTGGGGAAGCAACAGTGCTTGTGCCTCTGGCACAAAGTCTGGTCCTGTGTCTCAGAAGTGTAGCGAAAGGAAGAAGGCAGCAGTGATAGGGGATTCTATAATTAGGGGTTCAGACAGGTGATTCTGTGGACACAGGAAAGAAACACAGATGGTAGCTTGCCTCCAGGTGCCAGGGTCTGGGATGTTTCTGATCACGTCCACGATATCCTGAAGTGGGAAAGTGAACAGCCAGAGGTCGTGGTACATATTGGTAACAATGACATAGGTAAGAAAGGGGAAGAGGTCCTGAAAACAGACTACAGGGACTTAGGAAGGAAGTTGAGAAGCAGGACTTCAAAGGTAGTAATCTCGGGATTACTGCCTGTACCACATGACGGTGACTATAGGAATAGAGTGAGGTAGAGGATAAATGAATGGCTGAGGGATTGGAGCGGGGGCAGGGTTTCAGATTTCTGGATCATTGGGACCTCTTCTGGGGCAGGTGTGACAAGTACAAAATGGACGGGTTGCACTTGAATCTGAGGGGGACCAATATCCTGGCAGGGAGGTTTTCTAAAGCTATTGGGGAGAGTTTAAACTAGAATTGTTGGGGGGTGAGAGCCGAACGGAAGAGATGGAGGAAGGAGTGATTGGCTCACATGTAAAGGAAGCTTGGAGACAGTTTGAGAAAGAGGATAGGCAGGTGATAGAGAAGGGATGTGCTCAGATCGAAGGCTTGAGATGTGTCTATTTTAATAGAAGAAGCATCATGAACAAGGCGGATGATCTTAGAGCGTGGATCAGTACTTGGAGCTATGATGTGGTGGCCATTACAGAGACCTGGATGGCTCAGGGACAGGAATGGCTACTTAGAGTGCCAGGCTTTAGATGTTTCAGAAAGGACAGGGAGAGAGGCAAAAGAAGTGAGGGTGTGGCACTGTTGATCAGAGATAGTGTCACGGCTGCAGAAAAGGTGGACGTCATGGAGGGATTGTCTACTGAGTCTCTGTGGGTGGAAGTTAGAAACAGGAAGAGGTCAATAACTCTTGTGGGTGTTTTTTTAATAGTCCACCCAATAGTAATAGGGACATTAAGGAGCAGATAGGGAAACAGATCTTAGAAAGGTGTAATAATAACAGGGTTGTTGTGGTGGGAGATTTTAATTTCCCAAATATTGATTGGCATCTCCCTAGTGCAAGGGGTTTAGATGGGGTGGAGTTTGTTAGGTGTGTTCAGGAAGGTTTCTTGACACAATGTGTAGCTAAGCCTACAAGAGAAGAGGCTGTACTTGATCTGGTATTGGGAAATGAACCTGGTCAGGTGTCAGGGCTCGCAGTAGGAGAGCATTTTGGAGATAGTAATCATAATTCTATCTCCTTTACAATAGCTTTGGAGAGGGATAGGAACAGTAAAGTTAGCAAAGTGTTTAATTGGAGTAAGGGGAAATATGAAGCTATCAGGCAGCAACTTGGAAGTATAAACTGGGAACAGATATTCTCAGGGAAATGTACGGCAGAAATGCGGCAAATGTTCAGGGGATATTTGTGTGGTGTTCTGCATAGGTACGTTCCAATAAGATAGGGAAAGGATGGTAGGGTACAGGAACCGTGGTGTTCAAAGGCTGTTGAAAATCTAGTCAAGAAGCAAAGAAAAGCTTACGAAAGGTTCAAAAAACTAGGTAATGATAGAGATCTAGAAGATTATAAGGCTAGCAGGAAGGAGCTTAAGAATGAAATTAGGAGAGCTAAAAGGGGCCATGAGAAAGCCTTGGCGAGCAGGATTAAAGAAAACCCCAAGACGTTCTACGAGTATGTGAAGAGCAAGAGGATGAGACGTGAGCAAACAGGAGCAATCAAGTATGACAGTGGAAAAGTGTATATGGAACTGGAGGAGATAGCTGAGGTGCTTAAATTAATACTTTGTTTCAGTATTCACTATGGAGAAGATCTTGGCGATTGTAGGGATGACTTACAGCGGACTGAAAAGCTTGAGCATATATATATTAAGAAAGAGGATGTGCAGGAGTTTTTGGAAAGCATCATTGGATAAGTCACCAGGACCAAACAAGATTACCCCAGGCTACTGTGGGAGGTGAGGGAGGAGATTGCTGAGCCTCTGGAAATGATCTTTGCATCATTAATGGGGACGGGAGAGGTTCCAGAGGATTGGAGGGTTGCAGATGTTGTTCCCTAATTCAAGAAAGGGAGTGGAGATAGCCCAGGAAATTATAGACCTGTGAGTCTTACTTCAATGGTTGCTAAGTTGATGGAAAAGATCCTGAGAGGCAGTATTTATGAACATTTGGAGAGGCATAATATGATTAGGAATAGTCAGCATGGCTTTGTCAAAGCCAGGTCGTGCCTTATGAGCCTGATTGAATTTTTTGAGGATGTGACTAAACACGTTGATGAAGGAAGAGCAGTAGATGTAGTGTATACGGATTTCAACAAGGCATTTGATAAGGTACCCCATGCAAGGCTTATTAAGAAAGTAAGGAGGCATGGGATCCAAGGAGACCTTGCATTGTGGATCCAGAATTGACTTGCCCACAGAGGGAAAAGAGTGGTTGTAGATGGGTCACTTTCTGCATGATCAGTGACTAGTGGTGTGTCTTAGGGATCTGTTCTGGGACCCCTTCTCCGTGATTTTTATATATGACATGGATGAGGAAGTGGAAGGAAGAGTTAGTAAATATGCTGATGACACAAAGGTTGGGGTTGTTGTGGATAGTGTGGAGGGCTGTCAAAGGTTACAGCGGGATATTGAGAGGATGCAAAACTCAACTGAGAAGTAGCAGATGGAGTTCAACTCAGGAAGTGTGAAGTGGTTCATTTTGGTAGGTCAAATATGTTGGCAGAATGTAGTATAATGGTAAGACTCTTGGCAGTGTGGACGATCAAAGGGATCTTGGGGTCCAAGTCCATAGGGCACGCAAAGCCGCTGTGCAGGTTGACTGTGTGGTTAAGAAGGTGTATGGTGCATTGGCCTTCATCAATCGTGGGATTGAGTTTAGGAGCTGAGAGGTAATGTTACAGCTATATAGAACCCTGGTCAGACCCCACTTGGAGTACTGTGCTCAGTTCTGGTCACCTCACTACAGAAAGGATGTGGAAATTATGGAAAGGGTTTAGAGGAGATTTACAAGGATGTTGCCTGGATTGGGGAGCATGCCTTATGAATGAACTTGGCCTTTTCTCTTTGGAGTGACGGAGGATGAGAGGTAACCTGATAGAGGTGTATAAGATGATGAGAGGCATTGATCATGTGGTTAGTCAGAGGCTTTTCCCCAGGGCTGAAATGTCTATCATGAGGGAGCACAGTTTTAAGGTGCTTGGAAGCAGGTACAGAGGAGATGTCAGAGGTAAGTTTTTTTTACGCAGAGAGTAGTGAGTGTGTGGAATGGACTGCCGGCAATGGTGGTGGAGGCAGGTACAATAGGGTCTTTTAAGAGACTCCTGAATAGGGACATGGAGCTTAGTAAAATAGAGGGCTATGGGTAACCCTAGGTAATTTCTAAAGTAAGTACATATTCGGCACAGTATTGTGGGCTGAAGGGCCTGTACTGTGCTGTAGTTTTTTCTGTGTTTCTATGTGAACTGTGGTGTCACCACAGCACTTCAGTTTTGTCTAGAAAATAGTCGCTAAGGTTAAGTAAAGTTGAAGTTGTTAGCTAATGGTAAATTCCCCATCAGACAAGCAGCTCCTAGATAGACCCTACATGAAGGGCCACCACAAGGTACTCAGTCAGACCAGCTGCACCTTCACTTCCCCAGTTAGTGACCAAGACATGAACAATAGCTTCCTTCTCCACCTCCCTCAGAATTAAACTTTTAAAACCAGTGCACCTTCTTTAATCTAGTTGGATCATCTGGCTCACGGCCAACAACCTCAAAGCTCCAACGTCCAGGAATAGTCTCCAGAAAGTGGTGGGTACAGACCAGAACATCACTGGCAAAGCCCTCCCCACATTTACAAGGAGGACTGCCGCAGGAAATCGGCATCCATCATCAAGAATCCCCACCATCCAGGCCACGTTCTCTTCTTGCTGCTGCTACATTATCAGGCAGACTTGATAGGTTCTTGACTGGTAACGGGGTTAAGGATCATGGGGAGTAGGTGGTAGAATGGGGTTGAAAAGAACTATCAGCTAATATTGAATAGGAAGGCAGACTCAATGGGCCAAATGTCTTATGGTCTTATGGTAACTGGACAGAAACACAAAAACACAAACAAGAGTTGACTAGACTGCCCCTCAAGTGTGCACTGCCATTCAGTGAGATCAGATCGGAATCAGAGTCAAGTTTATTATCGCTGACGTATATCATGAGATCAACCAAGATCTCTCCTCCGACTCGACTTCCTACCAGTTCCCCATGAGCCTCACTGCTCCCAGGGTCAGAGAATCTGTCTGTTTCAGCATTGAATTAATTTGAATGCACCAACACTCTTTGGGGTAGAAATTTCCAAATAAAAAAAGAAGAATTTGGCTTCTTTCTCTCCTTAAGTCAGGAATTCCCCACCTGGGGATCCATGGATGCCGGTTACTGGCAGAAAAAAGGTTGGGAATCCCTGACTTTAATGAAACCATGAGGTAATGTCTCAGAATCTGTGAGATGTCTGCCCACAGAACTTCTTATCCATTCCCCTAACTAACGAATCCTCTATCACCACAGTGTACCTCATCTTGTCCCTTCCCATCTGAGTCACAGAGACAGATTCATTGCAAAAGCCCCAACCACTGTGACTCTCCTCTGTTACTGCTATACTAGAACTTGGTCAGACCCCACTTGGAGTACTGTGTTCAGTTCTGCTCACCTCACTACAGGAAGGGTGTGGATACTATAGAGAGAGTGCAGAGGAGGTTTACAAGGATGTTGCCCGGATTGGAAAGTGTGCCTTTTGAGATTAGGTTGAGTGAACTTGGTATTTCTCCTTGGAGCAACAGAGGATGAGAAGTGACCTGATAAGGCGCACATCACAACCACGGGTTTGGCAACGCAGTAGATACAGCAATTGCGCTTATGAATTTGCACATGTCAGCTAATTATTACTTAATCGTGATAGTATTTAACTCCGTACTTGTCGTCGCAGTGCTTGTGGAGACTTGGACAGAGCACAACAACACTTTGTTGCTGTTTTGCATTCGGCCTTCCCTGAGATACTGGACTTTCAAGTCAACTGACTCTGAAAACTGGTAGGATTCGTTTAGTGTTTAGATATTCTTTTCAGCCGCAGTGTAGGCTTCATTTTCCTTTTGAGAGTTTTAGTTAATGGCCCTGTTTGGCCTAGCGTTTGTTGCTTTATTTTCCCTTTAACACTGTTCGTATTAAAGTCTGTGAACTATCGACCTGCCTCAGTGTTTCTCACTCCGCACTTCGGCCGCTATCCAAAACTGGTGACTCCAAGTCTCGACAACAAAGGTGGACCCAGCAGAGAGAGAGCAGCTGACCTTGGCCATGAGATTCACTGGTCAGGTAGGAGATGAGCTACAGGCAATAGAATCTGTTCTCACTGAAGTTACAGAGGCAATGAGGCAGATAACCTTGCTGACAAGCCCAGTCTCACTTGGAGGAACAGGTATCGTCCCTAGCTGCAACTGTTTAACAGCTCAGCACAGACAATTGGACTCAGGTGTCTGCGATTTCCGCACTCATGGCCACTGTCCACGAACTTACTGTGAACAGCCAGCATTGGCTGACAGCCATTAATATTCTTGCCAGCTCAATTCAGCAGCTTCAGGCCGCCTCAGCCCCACTCCCAGCATCTCACAGGTCCTCTTTGTCAGCTGCCCTGATAATCTCTGCAACTAATTCTCCCGCGCCTGGACCAGATCTGGTTCCCACGACTGTTCAGGAACCGAGTATTCCACCACCAGGAAGATTTCCTGGTGATCAGAAGGTTGCAGGAATTTTATTACCCAATGCGAGCTGACATTCTAAGTCCAGCCTGGTTGTTTTGGTGATGATGTGTGAAAATTGGCGTACGTGGTCAATCTTCCATGGACCTCCACTCAGCCTGTTCAACATTTTATGGGAGCAAGGATACCCTGCAGCCCAGTCGTTCCGACATTTCGTGGCAGAGTTAAGGAGGGTGTTTGATCTTCCAGTACGGGGTCAGGAGGCTGCCCACCGACTCTTGGACCTGCGCCAAGACAGAGGAATGGCGAGAGCCTATGCAGTTAAATTCCGTATCCTTGCAGCAGAGATGGGATGGAATGAGAGATCTCTCATTACTGCCTTCCAGCGTGGACTGAATACAGGGGTCCGGCATGAGATCGCCGTCCGGGATGAGCAGGATAGTCTGGATGACCTGATTAATCTGACTTTTCGAGTTGACGACCGGGGAACTGAGTGGTACAGGGAAAGAGTGTTTCAAACTTCCTACGTATCACCAGATCACCGTCTTTCCTCGCCCTGTCCCTCTCCCTCACCACCCAGCACCCAGCCTATGCAAGTGGGGTGCATACGCCTGTCTCAGGAGGAACGAGAGCAGTGCAGGAGAACAGGTTCCTGCCTCTATTGTGGTGATCCAGGACACTTCCGGGCTGCAAGTTCCAAGTGTCCAGCAAAAGAGAACACCCATCAGCAGGGAGGGGAATCTGATGGTTTCCTTGTCGTGGAGGCCTCAGACCCATCAACTTAAGGTGTTTAGACAACAGACAATAGGTGCAGGAGTAGGCCAGTTGGCCCTTCGTGCCTGCACGGCCATTCACTGTGATCATGGCTGATCATCCACAATCAATACCCCGTTCCTGCTTTCTTCCCATATCCCTTGATTCCGCTATCTTTAAGAGCTCTATCTAACTCTTTCTTGAAAGCATCCAGAGAATTGGCCTCCACTGCCTTCTGAGGCAGAGCATTCCACAGATTCACAACTCTCTGGGTGAAAAAGTTTTTCCTGAACTCCGTTCTAAATGGCCTACCCCTTATTCTTAAACTATGGCCTTGATTCCCGTGCAGCTGGGATCTCATGGGCATCTCTCTCACTCAAAGATGGGAAATTCTGACTCGGGAATTAAGAGAAAAGAGCTGGACCGACGACCTCTGGGAACCAATCAGATTCACCTTTCCACCCAACCCCTCCAACTAGTGCTCGAAGGCAACCATCACGAATAATCTTTCTATCTGGTTAATTTGCCTGAACTGCCACTGGTACTCGGTCTCCCCTGGTTATCCCGACGTAACCCAGGGATCAACTGGTCTCTGGAGGTACTCCAAGCATGCCCGTCTACCAGACTGGGTCCAGCTCAAGCTCCATCCTATGAATCCCACCTGTGCCAGCGACGGATATGGACCTGTCTGGGATTCTGGCTGAATATGTGGATCTCCTTGAGGTTTTCAGTAAATGAAAGGCCACCACCCTGCCCCCACACCGGCCATACGACTGTGCCATAGACCTCCTACCTGGCACTAGTCCTCCCTGGGGCTGCCTCCTTTCCCCCTCTCCACCTGAAATGGTGGCAATGGAGGAGGACATTGAGACATTAAGGTTGGGGTTTGTCTGTCCGCCAACCTCACCGGCAGCAGCGTTTTTTTTGTGAGCAAGAAAGACGGCAAGCTCCATCCCTGCATCGATTATCAGCCCCTGAACAACATCACTATGAAGAACCACTACCCTCTTCCCCTGCTGGAGTCTGCGAATGAACATCTCCAGGGAGCAGCAATATTTTCCACAATTGATCTGTGCGATGCTTACAATCTGATTCGCATAAGAGAAGGGGACGAGTGGAAAACGGCTTTCGGCACCTCTAATGACCGCTATGAACATATGGTGATGCCTTTTGGTCCAGGCCTTGGTTAACGATGTGCTCAGGGACTTGTTGAACCAGTTTGTGTTTGAGTATAAGATGACATCCTTATCTGTTCTCGCTCTCATCAGGAGCACGTCCAGCGTGTCCGGAGAGAACTCAGATGCCTTCTTGAAAATAACCTGTTCGCCAAGCCTGAAGTGCGAATTCCATAAAGACCAGGTGTCGTTTCTGGGCTGTATACTTACCCCATCCAGTGTTCATATGGACCCGAGTAAAGTTCAGGCAGTTGCAGAGTGGCCCAAACTGTCTACAGTCAAACGGGTACGGCGCTTCATGAGGCTTGCTAACTTTTATCGCCGCTTCATCCGGAATTTCGGCTCTATCGTGACTCCAATTAAAGCACTCACCAAGACCTCGGCAGGATTCCATTGGACGGACGATGCTGACCGAGCATTTTCCGAGCTAAAGTGGCGTTTCACCACTGCCCCACTGCTGCCACACCCAGACCCATCTTAGCCAGTCATTGTCAAGGTGGACATCCGAGAATTCCATTGACTCTGGAGTTTATAAAGAGACAATTTTGGTGGCCATCTGTGTCCCAGGATGTCCATGACCTTGTATCTGCCTGTCCCACCTGTGCTCAGAACAAGATGTCATGCCAGCGTCCTGAGGGTCTGTTATATCTACTGTCCCTGGTCCCACCTCTCGGTAGATTTCATCACTGATCTGCCCGTCTAATTGAAACACCACCATTTTGGTTGTTGTGGATCGATTTTCAAAGGCTGCCCTCCCCAAGCTCCCATCGGTTTGTGAGACTGCCATGGTTCAACATGTGTTCAGGCTCCATGGCTTTCCTCAAGATAGTGTCTGACCATAGACCACAGTTCACTTCCTGCTTTTGGAAGACTTTCTGCTCCCTTGTAGGAGCCACAGCCAGCCTCTTGTCTAGCTTCCACCCCCAATCTAATGGCCAGACTGAGAGTGAACCAGGAGTTGGAGACAACCCTGTGCTGTCTTGTCTTCTCCAACCATGTCCTGGAGTTCCCAATTAGTTTGGGCAGAGATCGCCCACAATAATCTCCAGTCTTCCTCCACCCTTTGAGTGGCAGATGGGATTCCAGCCCCCCCCCTCCCCCTCTTCCCTGATCAGGAGAACGACAGGAGTTCCTGCTGCTGATCAGCTGATCCAGCGCTGCAGGCACACCTGGAGACGAGCCAGGGCTTCTCTGCTGCACACCCAGAAACAGCATTCCCGGTGGCTGATCGGCTCCGTCGACAGGTAAGGCCATTCAAGTCAGGACAGGAGGTCTGGCTGGCATCAATGGATCTTCCCCTGAAAGTCGAGAACCGGAAATTGGCATTGCGCTACATGGGACCATTTGTAGTGGAAAAGGCTGTCAACAGGGTGTCCTATAGATTGCGTCTACCAGCATCACTAAAGATCCATTCAGTATTCCATGTTTCCCAGCTCAAGCCAGTTACAACCTCTCCTCTGGCCCCAGTCACCCCACCTCCCCCTCCTCCCTGCCTGGTAAGTGGTTCCCTTGTCTATACTGTGCAGCACCTCCCGGCATCTCGCCGGGTACGTGGTAAGGTCCAGTACCTTGTGGACTGGGAAGGGTATGGCCCAGAAGAACGTACTTGGATCCCGGTGAAAGACATCTTGGACAAGTCGCTGATCCGGGACTACCAGCGGACACAGGTCTGTGGCGCCTCAGGGGCTGCACCTAGAGTGGGGGCCCTGTCACACCACAGATTCAGCAGTGTAGTAGATACAGCAATTGTGCTTGTGAATTTGCATGTGTCAGCTAATTATTATTTAATTGTGATAGTATTTAACTCCGTACTTGTCGTCGCAGTGCTTGTGGAGACTTGGACAGAGCACAGCAACACTTTGTTGCTGTTTTGCATTCGGCCTTCCCTGAGATACTGGACTTTCAAGTCAACTGACTCTGAAGACTGGTGGGATTCGCTTAATATTTAGATGTTCTTTTCAGCCGAAGTGTAGGCTTCATTTTCCTTTTGAGAGTTTTAGTTAATGGCCCTGTTTGGCCTAGCGTTTGTTGTTTATTTTCCCTTTAACACTGTTAGTATTAAAGTCTGTGAACTATCGACCTGATCCAGTGTGTCTCACCCCACACTTGGGCCATATCCGAACCTGGTAACAGAGGTGTATAAGATGATGAGAGGCATTGATCATGTGGCTAGCCAGAGGCCTTTTTCCCAGGCTGAAATGGCTAACATGAGGGGGCATAGTTTTAAGGTGCTTAGAAGCAGGTACAGAGGACATGTCAGGGGTAAGTTTTTCACACAGAGTGGTGGGTGCACGAAATGATGGTAGAGGTGGATACAACATCAATTTCTGGAGTAGATTACATGGTCAGCACAACACTATGGGCTGAAGGGCCTGTAATGTGCTGTAGATTTCTACGTTATGTCTTTTATTTTAGGTTCCCCCCACTCCCTCCCCAGCCCAACAGTGTCCAAACTGATGTCCCTGTTGTTGAGAGGAGTGTCTGCTGGGTACTCTGCACCTGTTCCTTAACCCCTTTCCCTTTCCTGTCACCCAGTTTCCTGTGTCCTGCACCTTGGTTGTAATTACCTCACTATATGTCGTATCTGTCACCCTTTCAGCCTCCCGAATCATCTGGAGTTCATCCAGTTCCAGCTCCAACTCCTTAACTTGGTTTGTTAGAAGCTGCAGCTGGATGCACTTTGAGTAGGTGTAGTGATCAGGGATACTGATATTCACAGTTTGAAGATGAAGATTAGCTTTATTTGTCACATATACATCGAAACATGCAGTGAAGTGTGTTGTTTGCATCAACCACCAACACAGTCCGAGGATGTGCTGAGGGTAGCCCATGTGCGTGGTTCCAGCACCAACATAGCATGGCTGCAACTCAGTAACCTCACCATAAGACCATAAAACATAGACGAATTAGGCCATTTGGCCCATTGTCAGCTCTGCCGTTCCACCATACCTGGTTTATTATCCCTCTCAAGCCCATTCTCCTGCTTTCTCCCTGTAACCTTTGAGCAGGTGTGTATGATACCTGGGCCTAACTCTTTATTTTTGGACTGTGGGAGGAAACTGGAGCATCCGAAGGAAATCCACATGGTCGTGGGGAGAATGTACAAACTCCTCACAGTCAGCAGTGGGAATTGAACCCTGATCTTACAGCTGGAGCCGTAAAGCTAACTGCTCTACTACCGTAAAAGACATTTGGACAGGTACATAGATAGGAAAGGGTTTGTGATATGGGCAAGTGGTAAACATCTTGGTCAGCACGACTGAGTTAGTTTGACGCATTTGTTTATATACATCTTAACTCTATGATTAATCCTACTTGTTTGCACCAAATCCTTCAAATCATAGAGTAACTCAAATCTTTTCATGCCTTGGCTATTGAACTGCCTGTCTAAACACATCTTCATCATGATAATTCCATCTGCCTCTGCTACCTCCTCTGACAGTGAGTTCCAGATGTCAGCCACTGTCTGCAGGAGAAGCCTCCCCCTCTGATGCTGCTAACCCCCACCCTATCGCCTTAAGCATTCTCTAAGTTCTGCATAGCTCAACTCTCCCTGGCTGCACAATCCTACCTCCAGTGAATCTGCTCTAGCATGTACAACCTTTCTGGTATACAGGAAGCATTAGCCATCATATCTAAGCTAAGCCTTTGAGAAGCTGCATAAGTGGATAACTGGGGAAGGTGAGCAGTAGATATGATTAACATGGATTTTAGTAAGGCTTTTAGAACATAGCCCATATCAGCATGGTACAGGCCCTTCAGCCTATAATGTTGTGCCAACCTTTTAGCCTACTCCAATTTCACCTAACCCTTCCTTCCCACATAGCCCTCCATTTTTCTATCATTCATATGCCTATCCAAGAGTTTCTTAAATGCCCCCAATATATTTGCTTCTACCATCATCCCTGGCAAAGTGTTCAATGCACTCACCACTCCCCATGTAAAGAAACTTATCTCTGACATTTCCTCTATACTTTCCAATAATCACCTCAATGTTATGCTCCCTGCTTTTAGCCATTTCCACAGTGGGAGAAAGTCAATGCATCATCCAGGGCACCTCTCACCTTCCTTTGCTCCAAAGACGTGTCCTTGCTTGCTCAGCCGATGCTCATAAGACATGCTCTCTAATCAAAGAAACATTCTGATAAATCTTCTCTGCACCCTTTCTAAATCTTTTATATCCTTCCTGTGATGAGGCAACCAGATTGGAACACAATGTTCTAACTGCAGTCCAACCAGAGTTTTATAGAGCTGCAACATTAACTCGCTGTTCTTAAACTCAGTCCCCTGACAAATGGAATCCAACACACCACACACCTTTTGACCTGGCCCCACATGGTTGGCTGGTCCAGAAGCTTAAGGCACAAGGAATCGGAGTTGTGTTTAATCTAGGTGCAACATTGGCTTGGTGATAGGAAATGAAAGTAGTAGCGAATGTGTGCTCTCCTGCTCAGAAAATCCATCACCACGGGGACTGGTGCTGAGATGTTTGTTGTTTCTAATAGATATAAAAATGACTTGGATGATACCTAAGGAGCATGATGAGCAAGCTTGAGACAACACAAAAACTGATGGAGCCATTGAAAACTGAAGGAATTTTTTGGGGCACAGATCAACTGGAGAACTGGGTAGAGTAGTGATTAGGAGGGTAGGGCAGCATAGCAGTTAGCACAATTTCTCCACAGCACCAGTGACTGTAGTGGTAGTTAACAGGCTATTCCTATGCCACTCATTTAGCCACTCCCACATGGAAGAGTTCACATACTGCACAAGGAGTGCTGTCAATAAAGTTCGGTTGAATACCCTGCAAGGCTGATGTCTTGGTGTGCTTTGCACCATCCCTCAATATTGAACACAACAGGATGTCAGAAATGAACTGCTGCTACAAGCCAAGTGAGATCCCCAACAAGAAAGTCTGTTTTGTTCACATATATCTATACAAAAATACTGCAGGTATCAACCTAAACTGCCTATGTTAGTTGCTAATTGGATGCACCATGAGGCGCGAGCTGACACCTGGCCAGGGTTGCTAGGCAATGTCTCCAAAATCGGATGCATTATAATAACCTGAAGAGCACTAGCCTGGGGAAGTGCACAGAGACTGAAATACAGCAGAGAAATCAGGGAAGTCAGTCAAACTCTCAGGGAGAGAAAAGACTTTTGTAGTCCAAATAAATAAAAGAACAAATAAACAAACAAACAAACAGGGAAAATGGAACAAATAGCTGCAGCTCCTGCATCTACTTATCTAATAAAGCCCCCCCCCCACCCTGGAGACATTTGATTTCTCTAAACCAGGGGACTTTGAGAGATTTAGGATTGCAAGAAATCTCACTGGGGCTGCAGAAGTCCATCAAGTAAGCTCACCGATATGCTGCTTGGTGACAAGCAGATGATATCATGGGTGGAGTAGGACTGACAGGTGCTCTGAAAAAGCAGTACAAAACAGTACAGGACTAATTCAAAGAACATTTCACCGGAAAGCAAAATGTGATATATGAGAGGGCAAAGTTCAACTCCAGAAACCAGGAACCAGACAAAAGTGTAGGTGACATTGTATGTCCCGTCAGACAACTATGCATATGGAAATCTGAGAGATGAGCTCAGTAGAGACAGGACAGGATTGTTGTCACACTGCTAGGCACCAAGTTGTCAGAGAGACTTCAGTTGCAGGCAAATATTTTACTAGAGGAAGCTATTACTATGGTCAGGCAGGGTGAGAATGTTCATCAGCTGCAGGCAGAAACGCACAAAAATGAGGCTGAAGTAAAGCCAGAAGCCATGCAAGAAGAAGGGTAGGAACAAGGTGCAGTCAGAAAGAGGTGCCAGGAGAGCTCAGCTCAACCAAAGTAGACAAGCAAAAGAAAGAGCAGGTAAGATGTCTAACTGCAGAAAATGCAGCAAGTCTCCATTCCATACCAAAGGGCTCTGTCTGGCAAAAGAAGTGAAATGACACCAGTGCAATAGATCTAACCATTATAAAAGACAGTGTCACTCAAAAACCGTTCTTCAGGAAGTCAAAGAAGAGCACAATTCAGATGAGGAGGGAGCTTTCCTTGAGGCTCTGGATTCAAATAGACGAGGCTGGTGTACTACGGTTCAGTCGCAAACTGAGGCAGCAACATTCAAGATGGACGTTGGGCACTTGTCTGTTCACAAAACTGGTGATGAAAACATGCATTACGCTGAACTAAACAAAGAAAGTGCCAATGGGGCCAGGGAAACATAAGCTCAGTGTGAAAGGAATGTTTACTACTTCCATCCATAAAAATAAGAAACAGTTAAAATATCAATGTTGTTCGGAATTTCTTGTCACCACAACTGAGATGACATGCCATCAAGAAGCCAAACCTCAGTGCAAGGGTGGATTCACGATACACTGTTCAGTGGCAGGAGAAGTACCTGGAATTGTTCACAGGCCCAGCGCTACTGAAAGAAGAGTACCTTATCCAACTGAGGACAAGAGTGATGCTCTACTCTCTGACCACAGTGAGGTGTATACCAGACCCATTGATGATCAAAGCCAAAGCTGAACTTGAGAGAATGGAGGCGCTTGACATTATAACTAGAGTGAATGGACCTACTGACTGGAGTGCGAGCATTGTTCCTGCTTCCAAGCCAGATGGCAGAGTGAGGATCTGTGTTGATCTAACAAAATTGAATAGTGCAGTGAGGTGGGAAAAGTTTATTCAATCCTCTGTTCAGCACATATTGGGTATGCTGCTTGGAGCATAGTTCTTTATCAAACTGGGTGAAAACTCAGGGTTTTATCAGATCTATTTAATTGCTGCGTCACAGAAACTAGTAACCACTATCACACCACAGGGATGCTATGCCTTCAAGAGACATCCTTTTGACATCTCATCAGCCGCTGTTATCTTTCAGATAAGGATGAACTAAATTTTGGAAGGGCAGAAAGGAGTAGTCTGCCACATGGACGATATTCTCATCTTCAGAGGCTCCACTGCTGAACTTGACAAAGAGTGGAAGTTCTTGGAGAAACTATGACAGGCTGGAATCACCTTGAGCAAAAACAAGTGTAAATGTGCAAAGTTGGAGGTGAAGTTCTTAGGCCACCAACTGTCCTCTGAGTGAGTGCAAACAGATTCAGACAAGCTGACAGAAGTTTGGAACATGGAACAACCTATGAATGCATCAGAGATCCGCAGTTTCCTTGGCTTGGTAAACCAGCTGGGAAAGTTCACTCCAGATCTGGCAAAGAAAACAAAGCCACTCCAAGACCTCCTCTCTCGCACTGTGACACACCACAGGAGAAGTCATTCTCATCACTTAAAGCAGAACTTATCTCTCTGCCTTCATTGGCATTCTTCGATCTGAACTAAGCAACCAGCAGATGCTTCTTCATTTGGCCTGGGGGAGTGCTCATGTAAAACTGCAGTGGTGTGTGGAAACCAGTGGCATATGCATCAGGAGCACTGACTTCTAACGAGCAGTGTTACACTCAAGTCAAAAAGGAGATGCTGGCTCTCGTGTGGGCTTGTGAACACTTCAGTTTCTACTCGATAGGCACTGAATTCCTACTTGAAACAGACCTCAAGCCATTTGTCAGCCTCCTCAACTTGAAACACTCAGGTGATATACCTCCACGTCTGTGAAGATCCAGAATGGGCTTATGAGATAGTATTATGACAACTAACATGTCCCCAGCAAATCTTTCACAACACCAGACACTCGGTTGAGGGTGCCATGCAAAAGTGAGTGAATGGAAGCTGACTCTACCCTCATGGAAGACAGCAACATTTACTTAGCTCAGGTATGTGAAAGCTTTCCTGCATCTCAGAGAAAACTGTGTGAAATTCATGCTGAGTTGAAAAAAAGACCAGCAAGTTCGGAATACTGAGGCCATGGATGGCCAGCTGTTCCAAAAGGAACTCATGAACTCAGACCTTACCGGCTTCAAAGAGACACATTCACCATTCTTGATGATTTGCTGCTAAAGGGCTCCAGGCTCATCATTCCTGCTTCTATGCAACCAAAGTCATCAGTCAAATCCAGCAAGGACATCAAGGCACCCAAAAATGTCTCCTAAAAGCAAGGCAATCTGTGTGGTGACCTGGCCTGAGCATTCAGCCGGGAGAGTATGTGAAGCTTACAGAAAAATGCACCAAAATTAGGCTGAACCTCTCTGTCGCACAGAACTCCCAGACTTTCCAAGGCAAAGACATTTTTGAGCAGAAAAGAGACAAGTATCTTCTCACTGTGGATTTACTACATACAGAACGTTGAGGTGTCCCAGCTGTCCTCTGCATCCTCAGCAGCAGTCATCCAGCACCCAAAGGCTGTATTCACTCACCTTGGAATGCCGGGACACTTGTGTCAGACAGCGGTCCACAATTCAGCTGCTCAGAGTGCAAAGCCTTTGCTAGGGACTATGAGTCATGTAATCCACAGTACCCACAGGCAAATGGAGCAGTGCAAACTGTTGAGAGTCTCCTAGTGAAGGCAAAAGACTCCTACATTCTTGCAAATGGCTACAGTCCTTCAGAGCTGTCAATAGAACAAGCTTGCCTGTCCTTCCCTTCTCTAACCTCACTCACTGGACTTAGACAAAGTGAGAAAGTTTGAGACAATACAGTGTGATAAAAGAAAGAGCACGCATTATCTCAGACACACCTTTGTTGCCGCTCAGGAGTGGTGAAGCTGTTTGGGTTTCAGACTAATCCCCCAAAGGATCAATAGTCCAACGGCATGCACCACAATCGTTTGTGATGAGAACTTCTCATGGTGAAATCAGACGGAACAGGTGTGCGCTCGTGGACCTTCAAAGTCCATGAAAGGTAGAGAAGGAGTAGAGTGGCCTGATCCCAGTGATGAAGATCACTTACCTGAGGCAGACGCACCTGTTCAAGAATCTCCATCCACTACAACACCTCCAGGAATCTATACCAGGGTTGTCCATCTGCCCCACCACCAGATCAGGTCATTTACCTTTCACCCCACAGAGATATACACCATAGCCTTAGGGCAAGTGACGAGAAAGGCAGAATAATCCTCTTACTTTGCCAGAGAGTTCAGGTAAGCTACCTTGACCTCCTTCAGATTTAAGGGTTTTTAGAAAGAGTTCTAATGTTGAAAACATTTCACAAAATAAGACTGTTCTTTTAAAAAAAAGTAATTGCTGAACAAAGGGAAGAAAACAAGGAGGGAGAGGGAGAGAGAGCGTTAAAACACAAAGAAAGGCAGATGATGTTGGCAATCCTTTACATTTATGCAAGGAGCATAAATTATGTGCTGTGGGTAAAGTGAACTGAATTTCAGTGACTATAATTTCAATGAAGTTCTATAGACAAGAAGTACATACCTAGTTTGTCTACTTTTTCAAGAAGGAGAGATGTAGTGGTAGTTGATAGTGTTATTCCTATGCCACACAGTTCGTCACTCCCACACGGGAGGAGTTCAGTCTACACAAGCAGGATTGTCAGTAATGTTCAGCTGAGTGTCCTGCATGCTGGCGTGTTGGTGTGCTCTGCACTATCCCTCAGTATCGAACGCAGCAATGATCACCAATCAGGGTTCGATTCTGGTCACTGCCTGTAAGGATTTTGTGTATTCTCCCTGTGACCATTCAGGGATGTAAGGTAAAGTTTATTTATTTAGAGATACTGTGCAGAATGGTGAGCCGCACTGCCCAGCATCCCACTTATTTAACCCCAACCTAATCACAGGGCAATTTACCTATTAATCTATTAACCGATATGCCTTTGGACTGTGGGAGGAAAGTGGAGCACCCAGAGGAAAGCCACTCGCTTGCAGAAAGAACTACAAACTTTTTACAGAGGACACCGGAATTGAACTCCACACTCCAATACCCCTGGCTGTAATAGCATCACGCTAACCGCTAAGCTGCCGTGGTGCCCCAGAGAACATCGGCCATGATGGAACGGCAGGGCAGACTTGATGGGCTGAATGGCCCGATGCTGCTTTGAGGTCTTATGGGGATTGGAGCACCTGGGGGGGGGGGGGTCACTCAAACAGCACCGAAGGTCAGAGTTGAACCCAGGTAGCAGCTCTACCCACTGTGCCACTCTGCTACGAAGGTTAAGTTGTGATGGCGTCAGAGGCGTCACGAAATTTGCAGGTCACCACCACCCCACCAGTACAATGACGCATTTCACTGTCTGGTTCCACGCATAAGTGACAAACAAAGCAAATCTTTATCAGTGGCAGACAGAATTTAATGCAGACGATGATGAGGTAATGTGCTTTGGAACGTCTTGTAGCAGGAGGACATACTGAGATAACAGCAGGGACCTAATGAGCATCGAAGGGGACCTTGTTGCACAATTTGTTTATTTTCTGCACATTGAGTGTTCAATGGTCTTTTTTGTTAAATGAGTTCTATTAGGTATCTTTGTTTTGTGGCTGCCTGTAAGGTTGTATATCGTATACATACTTTGATAATAAATATACTTTGAACTTTGAAATACATACCTCCCTTGAAGTGGTGGTACCAATGGATAAGGTATTGAAGAGGGTATTTTGTATACTTGCCTTCCCAGTACTGAGCACAACAGCTGGGAATTGGAACCAGTATCTCTGGCGCAATGAGGCGGTGGCTCTATGATCTGTACTACTGTGACACCTTTGAATTTACCTGCCTACCTTTTCACTTTCCTGGATTCATTCCAATTGTATCACAGATACAAGATACAATGAAAAGCTTGTCTTGCATACAGATCAAATCATTACACGGTGCATTCAGCTAAAATAAAGTAATAACATAGAAACATAGAAAACCTACAGCACAATACAGGCCCTTCAGCCCACGAAGCTGTGCCGAACATGTCCTTACCTTAGAAATTATCTAAGGTTGCCCATTACCCCCTATTTTTCTGAGCTCCTTGTACCGTATCCACCTCTGCCACCATCACCGGCAGCCCATTCCACACACTCACCACTCTCTGCGTAAAAAACTGACCCCTGACATCTCCTCTGTGCCTACTTCCAAGCACCTTAAAGCTATGCCCTCTCGTGCTAGCCATTCTAACCCTGGGAAAAAGCCTCTGACTATCCTCACAATCAATGCCTCTCATCGTTTTATACACCTCTATCAGGTCACCTCTCATCCTCCATCGCTCCAAGGAGAAAAAGCAGAGTTCACTCAACTTATTCTCATAAGGCTTGCTCCCCAATCCAGGCAACATCTTTGTAAATCTACTCTGCACCCTTTCTATGGCTTCCACGTCTTTTCTGTAGTGAGGTGACCAGAACTGAGCACAGTACTCCAAGTGAGGTCTGACCAGGGTCCTATATAGCTGCAACATTACCTCTCGGCTCCTAAATTCAATCCCATGATTGATGAAGGCCAATGCACCGTATGCCTTTTTAGCCACAACAATGCAGAATAGAGTGTAAAACTACTGAGAAAGTGCAGTGCAGGTAAACCAACCAAATGAGGTAAATTGTGAGGCTGAGAGTCCATCTAATTGTACAAGAGGTCCATTTAAGGGTCTGAATACAGCGGGATGGTAGCTGTCCCTGTAGCAGTCTGTTGTGGTCACATGCAGAGCAGTTGCCACACCAGATCCTTATCCAACCACACAGAATCCTTTCTATGGTGTGTCTATAAAAGTTGGTATGAATCGACAGCGAATTGCTAAACAACTTCAGCCTCCTAAAATTTTGCACGTAATCCAGTTTTGTTTTTAGACCTCAGTGTGGAGGAACTTTAGTTACGTGAAGCCGGTTACAGAATCACCTGGGCCGTGTCAGTAACTGCGGGATTATTGAAGTGAATCATAAATTCCAAGGTACAACCTAAAAAAAGAAATTTAGCTAGCAATCACTGAAGGTGATTCTTCTCGTATGATGTGGTAATGTTTATCTTGGGCGTGGGCCTTGGAGCAGGGGAGGGCTCTGTTTGAACACAGAACATGAAACTGTGTGAAGGCTCCTTGCCAGATTCCACACAGCAACGGTGTAAGCAACGGTCTGTTATGGACTCTCCCACCCTCTCACCTGGCCAGGTGAAAATGTGCACTTTGTGAGACCCTGCGTGTAAATTATGCTCTCTAGCTAGTGAAAGGTAATGCTAGATCCAAATAAGATTTTAACTTCTCTAACTCTGCCCTGTTCTTTGGAGTCTGTGTTGTTGTGGTCATTGTTTGGCCTATGGGAGCTTACTGATTTACAGATAGGGAACGAGTTGTCAGAGGAAGAACAGGTACAATAGCAACATTTAGAAGAGATCTGGATAGGAATTGCCCTACAATAATTAGGCTCCTGATTGGTGCACGGCAGTGTAGCAGTTAATGCAACACTAATACAGCTCGGAGCATCGAAGTTTGGAATTCAGTTCCAACATTGTCTCTGAGCCCCCACGAAATGCATGGGTTTCATCTGGGTGCTCTGGTCTCCTCCCACTGTCCATGGCGTGGTGGTTAGTAGGCTAACTGGCCATTGTAAATTGTCCTGAGATTAGGCTAGGATTAAATCGGGGCTTTCTAGCTGGTGCAGCTCATGCCAGAAAGACCTATTCCACGCTGTATCTCAGGTAAATGAATAAACAGATAGATAGATAAATAAATAAATAAATTTGATCTGGGTTCCTTAACATTGTTATAGCTGGGGGGTGGTAGTGGGGATAGGATCCCACTACCTAAAACATGCTACCAATGGCATGCGCCTCAAATAGCCTCTGACAACTGCCTGCCTTCACATTTGGTTTAGCTACTAAACCTGGCAGAACCATTTCTAACTGACAGAAGAAGGGGCAAAGGTGGGTTGCTGACACTATAAAACCAGTCGCTTTGGGCAGATGGGACTCATCAGCCATGGTTGGCGGCTCATCTGGGAGAAGGAAAACTCTGATCTCAAGCCTCTGCTGCTTTGTGGCTGCACCCACTCATGGGGAAGGCTTCGGGAGGAAATCCTGAGGGGAAAATCCCTAAGGCAGTCCTGCAGTGAGTTCAATTCTGACTGGCAACTCCTACAACACTGCTGGTGCCAAACTGTATCGGTCTCTCTCTCTTGTTGCTTTGGATTCTTCAGCTGTGTGGAAAGGGGAGCCTGCTGTGTTTACAACTTGCTCTCCATATTGTACTGCCCTGGCTTGCATGTCATATAGGCAGCTAGGATGCTATAACCATGGCAACCCCAACCAGTGGGGGTGGGGAGGACCTCAAAACTGCTTCTACAACCTACAGACTCCCTCTCAAGGACTCTTTAAACTTGTCGTCTCAGTATGTCTCTGCTCACACTCTTTGCCTTCTGCACATCGCTTGCCTGATATGTATAGATTTTTTGTAAATTCCATTGTATTTCTTTACTTTCCTGTAAAAATCTGCAAGAAAATGTATCTCAATGGTGACATACATGTACTTTGATAATAAATTTTACTTTGAACTGTGAATTTTGAGGAAAGGTTTAGAGGGCCGTGGGACAAATGCAGGGAAATGCGATCAGCCGTTCTCCTCCATCGGGCAGGAGCTACAGATACCTGAACATCCATATCTCAAGATTCAACAACAGCTTCTTCTCTACTACCATTAGATTCTTAACCAACTTGAAAAAAATGATGCAGTCTAGCCAGCGTTTTATAGATCAGCAACACCACATTCTGCATCTTAGTAAAGGCGATGACCTATGCTTTTCTCTGCAAGGCTTGACTTCAAAGAAATCTGTGAGATGCAACGAGCGATTAGGGCGCAGTTACTAGAAATGAGGCCAGAACTAAATAAGTTGGTTAATTGTATGATCCTGGGTTGAGTTCCTACAATGGATTATCTTTGTCTGATTGAGGCAATGAAGCAATTACAGTGCTTGGTCCTCCAAGAGACACATGATTCAGATGCAGATTTCGTTATCACATGTACATTGAAGAACAAAGTGAAATGCGCCATTTGCAATAACAACCAACAGACCTAATCCTCCAAGTATTGCCACACACTCTGGCATCAACACAGAACAAACAACAGACAACACAAAAAACAATAAAAGCACAACAAGCCTCTTTCCTTCCACCCACATGGACAGTTCCCCAGTGTGAGGACAGGCCTTCAGTCTCCAGTTATCACACTGCAACTCTGGAATTCCGATTGACCTTTGGTCTTCAGTCTTGGATATTGAACCCTGGACTAGCCGATGACAGGACACTAAACTCCAGGGTCTGAACTCTGAGCACTGTATCACCGGCGCTCACGTCTCCTCGTGCCTCCTTACCGCTTGGATCTTGGGACCCGTCGACCTGCGACAGTGTGACGTCCACTGGTGACCATTGTCACCGCTCCATGTTGCTGGACTTTGAGTGTGGAGTGGAAGCCTGACCTTTAATTCCTCCACATCCCTGCCCCTAAAACTTTCCGTCCTTCTTTCCTACCTTCTAGCCTGTCATAGGTCATCCCTTTCTCCAAATTTCCCTACAATATGCCCGCTTCTCTAAATTCTCTGAAGTCTGCAGAAGAGCTTAAGACAGATGAGGAGAATGGGCAAGAAAGTGACAGATGAATTCAATGTAGGGAAGTGTATGGTCGCGCACTTTGGAATAAAGGCACAAAGTATTTTTCTAAATGAGAAGTAAATTCAGAAATCAGATTTTCAAAGGGACTTGGGAGTCCTCATTCAGGATTCCCTAAAGGTTAACTTGCAGGTTGAGTTGGTGGTAAGGAAGGCAAATGCAAAGTTAGCGTTCATTTTGAGAGGAATAGAATATAAAAGCAAGGATGTATTGCTGGGTCTCTATAGGGCATTAACCAGACTGCACTTGGAGTATTTTAAACAGTTTTGGGCCGCATAACTAAGAAGGAATGTGTTGGAGAAAGTCCAGAGGAGCTAAACAAGAATGATTCCACGATTGAAAGGGTTAACTTATGAGGAGCATTTGATGGCTCTGGTCACTAGAAGAGTGAGGGAGGCTCTCACTGAAACCTATCGAATACTGAAAGGCCGTTGCTGGAGCGGACGTGGAGAGCAAGTTCCCAATGGTTGGAGTGTCTAGGACCAGAGGACACAGCCTCAGAATAGAAGGACACCCCTTTAGAACAGAGATGAGGAGGAATTTCTTCAGCCAGAGGGTGGTGAATGTGAGGAACTCATTGCCACAGGTGACTGTGGAGGCCAGATGATTGGTATTCTTAAAGCGGAGGTTGATAGGTTCTTGATTAGTAAGGATGTCAAAGGTTATGGGGAGAAGGCAGGAGAATGGATTGAGAGGGACAATAAATCAGCAAATGGTGGAGCGACTCAATGGGCTGAATGGCCTAATTCTGCCCTTATGTCCTATGAAATTGTAACATTTATATTATCTTTGTTACTTGAAGGATAAAGGCTGTTTTCTTTTCTGGCTGGTTCCGGCTTGACCGAGTAAGCATTTCCAACATGTAGCAATTTATTTGTTGCAAAATTCGGCATGCAATTGCAATTATAACCCTTCTTTGGATTTGTAATTTTCCCTGGATTCTTTGCACATTACCTCACTCTTGAAGTGTAGCCATTCTTTGACATATCCTGGAATCGATGATACGCGTTCCTGTTGTTTTAAGCACTGATCTTTCGCCAAATATCCTTTTGCCTTTATCCCCAGGTCTGCAATTCCCTTGGGCTTCTGCCAATCAGAATTACATCCCACCAGCAAAGAACACAGAACATTACAGCACAAGTACAGCCCTTCAGCCCACAATGTTGCACCAACACTTTAACTTAACTAACCCCTCTCTCCCATATACTCTCCATTTCATGTACAGTACCTAAGAATCTTAAATGTCCCTAATGTACCTATCTCCACCACTGCCCCTGCTCAATGTTCTCATCACTGTTTGTGGAAAAACCTACCTCTGACATTCCCCCCATACATTCCTTCAATCACCTTAAAATTACGTCTCCCTTGTATTAACCATTTCTGTACTGATATAAGCCTCCAGCTGTCCACTTGATCTTTACTTCAGATCAACACTTTGCATAGATCTGCTGCAGCTGGGTCTGAGGTTCACAAAACAGTGCGACCTTTTTCAAGCGGCACCAAGATTTGGGGGCGTAATGGACAGCGAGAAAGGCTATCAAAGCTTGCAGTGGGATCTGGATCAGCTGGAAAAATGGACTGAGGAAAGCCGGATGGAATTTAATGCAGGCAAGTATGAGGTGCTGCACTTTGGGAGGACAATCCAAGGTAGAACTTACATGGTAGGTGATAGGACACTGAGGAGTGCGGCAGAGTAGAGGGATCTGGCAATGCAGATCCATAATTCCTTGAAAGTGGCACCACAGATAACTGGGATTGTAAAGGCAGATTTTGGCCTTCATTAATCAAAGCATGGAGTACAGGAGTTGGGATGTTCTGTTGAAGTTGTATAAGATGTTGGGGAGGTGTAATTTAGTGTATTGTGTGCATTACTGGTCACTTACTTACAGGAAAGATAGCCTTACGTTTGAAAGACTGCAGAAAAAATTTACAAAAATGTTGCCAGACTTGAGGACCTGAGTTTATAGGGAAAGGTTGAATAGGTTGGGACTTTATTCCCTGGAGCGTAGGAGAATGAGGGGAAATTTGATAGAGGTATACAAAATTATGAGGCTTTTTCCATGGAGGTTGGGTGAGACTAGAACTAGAGGTCATGGGTTAAATGTGAAAGGGGAAATATTTAAGGGGGTTCTGAGGGGAAACTTCTTCACTCAGAGGGTGGTGAGAATGTGGAACGAGCTGCCAGTGGAATTGGACGATGAAGGCTCAATTCAAATATTTAAGAGATTTGGATAAATACATGGATGGAAAGGTATGGAGGGATATGGCCCAGGTTTGGGTCGATGAAACGAGGTGGAATAACAGTATGGCACAGACTAGATGGGCTGAAGGGCCTGTTTCTGTGCTGTAGTGCCCTATGACGCCCCATGGTGTTTGTGCTGACCACGATGCCAAGTTAAACCAAACCTCCCTGCCTGCTCGTGATCCATTTCAACTCCGTACCTCATATGCTCACGTGCATGTCTGACGGTCTCTAAAGCACCTCCACCATTTTCTGCTTCCACCACCAGTCCTGGCAGACGCTCCGGGGCACCAGCACTCCGAATAAAAACTGTATCCTTAACATCTCCTCTAAATAGTCCCCCTTCGCCTTACCTGCATGATTTTTTAATCGAAGCACAGCAGTAAACTTTCTATCTGTACAATTCATGGCTTGGTCTGGAAGCTGCTCTTCAGGTGACCCAGGGTTGTGGACACAGCTCAACACGTCACGGAAACCAGCCTCCCCTCCACAGACGCTCTCTACACTTATTTCTGCCCCAGAAAATCAGCTTGCGTATTGAAAGAGCCACCCATGCTGGAAATTCTCTCTTCTCCCCTCTCCCGTCGTCTGAAGATACGTGTATGTACCTCGGGCTCGAGGACAGCTTCCACCCCACTGTTATAAGATGGAGTCTTGGAAGGTCCATCTCGTGATGACTTCGCACTTTGCCTGTCTGCACTCCACTTTCCCAGTCACACTTTATCCTGCAGACTGCTATTGTTTTCCCTCCTACTGTCTCAATGCACACTGTCATGCACAAGAGCAAGGATGTGATGCTGAGGTTTTATAAGGCACTGGTGAGACCTCATCTTGAGCATTGTAAGCAGTTTTGGGCCCCTCATCTTAGGAAAGATGTGCTGGCATTGGAGAGGGTCCAGAGGATGATTCCAGGAATGAAAAGGCTATCGTACAAGGAACATTTGATAGCTCTGGGTCTGTACTCGCTGGAATTCTGTAGGATGGGCGGGGGGGAATCTCATTGAAACCTTTTGAATGTTGAAAGGCCTAGACAGAGTAGATGTTTCCCACGGTGGGACAGTCTAGGATAAGAGGGCACAGCCTCAGGATAGAGGGGCACCCTTTCAAAACAGGGATGCAGAGGAATTTCTTTAGCCAAACGGTGGTGAATTAGTGGAATTTGTTGCCACAGGCAGCTGTGGAGGCCAGGTCGTTGGGTGTATTTAAGTCAGAGATTGATAGGTTCTTGATTGGACATGGCATCAAAGGTTACAGGGAGAAGGCCAAGAACTGGGGTTGAGGAGGAGAAAAAAAAAGGACCAGCCATGATTGAGTGGTGCAGCAGACTCAATGGGCTGAAAGGCCTAATTCTGCTTCTCTGTCTTATGGTTTATCAGATTCCTTCTTTATCCCTTCACCTCTTACACCTATAACCATCCAGCTTCTACCTTTATGTCCCCCACAACCAATCCACCTTTCCCCTCACCTATCAACTGCCAGCTTGTACTCCTCTTCTTTCCCTCCCCCCCATCTTTCTAATACGCTTTCTTCCCCTATCCATTCCAGTCCTGGTGAAGGGTCTCAGCCTGAAACGTTAACTGTTGGTGTTCACTCCTCTCCACAGATGCTGGCTGACCTGCTGAGATCCCATGTGGACTAGGGAGAAGTCCTTTGACAGGCTGGAGGATGGTGCGTGGTCAGGGAGAAGCTGAGGAACAGATGTGTGTCAAGGCGTCTCAGTGGCTCAGAGGAAGGGTGATAATCAGCAGTGAAAGTTATTGACTTGGGGTTGACACCAGGGATTGGACGACAGTCAGAAAGTGGTGGTCACATAGATGAATAGTCAGCAACATGCTGAGTAAGACTTCCATTCCATTCTGTGCACTAATACGACATGCAGAATCACTTGGGAATTTAGATACCAGCTACCACAGTAGCTGCAGATAAATTCAAAATAGACTACCCTCATAGATAAAGATTAACTTTATTTCTCATGTGTACATCACAACATTGAAATGTACAGTTTGCATCAATGACCAGCATAGTCTGAGGATGGGCTGGGGGCAGTCCACAAGTGTAAAAAGTGGATCATTGGGGACCCAAGTCAGCCCAACCACAAATCGTTCCACCTGCTACCATCCGGGAAGCAGTACCACAGCATAAAAACCAGGACCAACAGGCTCTGGGACAGCTTCTTCCACCAGGCCATCAGACTGATGACCTCACGCTGACTTCAGTGTACTCTATATTACATTGACTGTTCTATTTATTATAAATCACTATGATTGCACATTGCACATTTAGATGGAGACGTAATGTAAAGAATTTTACTCCTCATGTATGTGAAGGATGTAAGAAGTGCCATCACTTTTCCATGCCAAATGGCCATGCCCACAACACACTGACCCCTAACTTGTACGTCTTTGGAGCGTGGGAGGAAACCAGAGCATCTGGAGAAACACCAAGCAGTCAGAGCCAGAATGGACTGACTCCTTCCAGACAGCAGCAGGAATTGAACCCTCATCGCTGTCGTGGTAAAGCATTACTCTAATCGTTACTCTAACCATGCCACACACAGGGTAAGGTTGACGTACCCACCAAGCCAGTGGAACTAACACAGTGGGCAGAGCAAACAGTTTATCCAGTTTTCTCACTGCAAGCCACCAACTTTGCAGGATGCACACTCATACCACATCATGTTCCAGCTGCCAAATGTTCTTCCCAGAGAACGGAATACAACTGGCAACCTTCCCAGAATTAACAGGAATGTTTTCCTTTCATTCAACTGCCTCATAGGAATAGGAAAAGGTCAGTCAGCCTCTTGAATTTGCTCCAGAAATCAATCACACCACGACTATTCTTTATTTTGGTCAAATCCCATTACACAGTTGGCAAATTAAATCTCCACTCTGCAATTTTCATCAATAAGACTTGATGTCGAAAGGGGTACCATTTTGTCGAGCACTGATCTGTATGCAGCGAGGAGGATTTCCCAGTAGCTAATCATTTTAATTCCAATCCCAACGTATCGGTCCATGGCTTCCTTGACTGCCACAAAGAGGCCACACTCAGGTTGGAGGAGCACCTGCTCTTATTCTGTCTGGGTTGCCTCCGAAGAGATCATTGATTTCTCTAAATTCTGGTAATTTCTCTCCCCTCTCCCTTCTCTGCTTTTCCATTCCCTGTTCTGTCTCCTCTCACTGTCACCTGCTGCCCCTTCTCCTATGGGCCTTTCCTGTCGCCAATCAGATTCCTTCTTCTTCAGCCTTTAGCTTTTCCATCCATCATCTCTCAGTTTCATCCCCTCTCCAACCCACCTACCTGGTCTCGCCCATCTTCTGCCAGCTTGTACTCCTTCCCCTCCCTTTATTCTGGCTTATTCCCCTTTCCCTTCCAATCCGGGTGAAGGGTCTTGGTTGACTCTTTGACTCCACAGGCGCTACTGGACTTGTTGTGTTCTTCCAGCATTTTGTGTGTGCTCCTCTGTGATGTGATACAAACCAGTTTACCAAGCATTCTCCCAATCGGATACGCAAGACAACACTGTGAGGATCATGTTTTCTCATTTCTCAATACCATGCAGCCGTCATTGCTGAGAGGGTGGGGCAGCTCAGTTCCATGCAGAGTGGCATTTCCATTGTATCCTGGATAATGGTCTACCTGACTGGCAGACCACAGTTTGTGCAGCTTCAGAGCTGTGTATAGGACATGGCCATCAGCTGCACTGGGGCCCCACAGGGGACTGTATTGGCTCCCTTCCTGTTTACCCTGTATACTTTTGACTTCCGATACAACACTGAGTCATGTCATTTGCAGAAGTTCTCTGATGACTCAGTAATAGGTGGATGTATGAGGGGAGGACGGGAGGATGAATACAAGGCCATGGTGGAAGACTTTGTCAAATGGTGCAAGTTGAATCATTTGCAGCTCAACATCAGTAAGACAAAGGAGATGGTGATGGACTTTAGGAAGACTAAGCCTGCACTGCTCCCTGTTACTATTGACGGTGAGGACGTGGATGTGGTGAGGACCTACGAGTACCTGGAAACAGACTTGAGTGGAGCACGAACATAGAGGTGGTGTACAAGAGGGACCAGAGTCACCTCTACTTCCTGAGGAGACTGAGGTCCTTTGGAGCATGCAGGCCTCTCCTTCACATGTTCACCAGTCTGTTGTTGCCGGCACAATCTTCTATGCGATGGTGTGCTAATAGACTAAGACAACAGCACTGATCTGCAGAGCGTTACACATGAGGTCCTTCTTATCCTCGGCCATTAGGCCCTACAATGAGTCAACCTGTCACTGGGGAAGTGGTGACCCCCTCCTGTTAGACTGTTGGAGGTAACTTTTTTAAAAATTCTTTCTTACTTCTCTTCTAATATTTGCAGTGCTACTCTGACACTGTAATTTCCTTGAGATTGAGGTTTCTATCTCAATTAAGCTCCAGCGTCATGGTGGGGGATTCCAGGGCTACAACATGTCCTCAATAACCCTAAAGTTATGGTTATGACTCATTAATCAGAAGAAATAGTTTTGGATCATCTTGCTTAACAAAATGTTATTCTAAACATCTCATTTGGAGCAGCACACTCATTCGAATGCTCAAGGGAATATGTCCACTCTGTTCAAATATAAAAATAAATAACCTTAAGTGGAGATAATTGAACAGGAGCAGAGAGAATGCAGAGTACTCAGTTTAAAGGAGATGAAAGATTAGTTTTATCTGTCACATGTACATTGAAACATACAGTGAAATGCATTATTGGTGTCAAATCAAGCCAGCAAAGGTAACCTGCAAGTGTCACCACGATTCCAGCGCCAACATAGCATGTCCACAACTCACTAACCCTAAACCTTATGTCCTTGGGATGTGGGAGGAAACCAGAGCACCCACAGGAAACCCGCAAGGTCGTGGTAAGTACACAAACTGCTTACAGACAACACCGGGAATCAAGCTCCTATCAGTGATCGCTAACGCTGTGAAGGTATTGCGCTAACCTCTACCCTACTGTGCTGCCCGTTTTGGTACTATAACGGGCACACAAGGCAGAAAAATAACCTGAGGAAAACAATTAAGATTTAACTACTTAGGGGCAGATCACTGAAAAAATCCTACCTTCCAAACACCTTAAAGTTACGCACCCTTGGATAAGCCAGTTCACCATGGGAAAAGTCACTCATCAAGTCAAGTCACTTTTTATTGTCATTTCGACCATAACTGCTGGTACAGTACACAGTAAAAACGAGACAATGTTTTTCAGGACCACGGTGCTACATGAACAATACAAAAACTACACTGAACTACGTAAACCAACACAAAAACTAGACTACAGACCTACCCAGGACTGTGTACCCTATCAAGTCACCTCTCATTCCCGCTGACTCCAAAGAGGAATGCTCTAGCTCTCTCAACCTCTTCTAAGACATGCTCTCCAATTCAATTCTAGTAAATCTCCAATGTACTCTCCGAAGCTTCCAAATGCTTCCTATAATGAGACAACCATACAGAACATAATTACATCACAGCTCTTGAACTCAATACCCTGACTAATGAAGGGCAACACACCATACACCTTCTAAACCACTCGTAAATTTGTGCAGAAACTTTGAGAGATCTGCGGATGTGGATCTCAAAATCCCTCTGTTCTGCCACACTGCTGAGAATTCTGCCATTAACCTTGTACTCTGCCTTCAAGTTCAACCTACCAAAATGTCTCGTCCTGTCAATGGCCCGCTGTAACCTACACCAATCTTCTGCACTATTCACAACACCACTGACATTTTGAAAACAACTAAAGCTCTTTGTAGCTTAGAAATTGAGATGGTTCCATGTGAATCAAACCAGCATTAAAGGCTTTCAGTGTGGGAATAAATCCATAAGGGAATGCAGCAGACTGTAGGATTCAGTAACAAGCTGAATGATTAAGATGAACAGTAAAGATATAGATTCAAATAGTTCAGATTCAGTCATAGTATCATACAGCACAGAAGCAGACCCTTTGGCCCATCATGTCTACGCTGACCATAAATTACCTGTCTATACTGTTATTATTGTCACGTGTACTGGGATACAGTGAAAAGTCTACCTTACACACTGTTCCCACGGTCCAATTCATTAGGTTCCAAAGGTACATATAATGTCAGAGAAATGTATACAACATGCATCCTGAAATTACAACAGTGCATTGAGATAGAACAAGTTAAGTAATAGCAGAATGCAGAATAAAGTGATACAATTGTAGAGAAATGTAATTAAACATGTAACTCCCTGGGTCGCCTCAGGCTCGCTCAGCTCGTTCTTGTCTAGGGGGAGCAGCCTTCGGCCCCGCCAAACTGGGTAATCAGCTGGTGTGGATGCTGTGTGATGTCCCCGCCTCACCCAAAAACAGACAGTACACCATATGCGATTAAATGAGTACAATTTATAAAGGTTACTATAACTAAGTGATTAATAACGATAGTATATATGAAGAGAAAATTAAAGAAAAGGCGCCAAACTTATCAAAGTCCAAACCACTTCGTGCACAACCGTAGGAACTCAATTACTAAAGTCTTCTGGCCACCATTCGATCCCCTCCGAACTCTCGACTCGCAGCTCAGGACCCTCCGAACTCCTCGACTCTCCAAACAGCTCAGGACCCTCCGAGTGGTCAACCAAGCACATCTAGCTTCATCCCCCCCCCCCCCCGGAGAATCTCCCGGCCTCGGACCCCCCTTTGGGGTCCGATCCTCGCCCAGCTTAGAGCATTGCGTCCTCTCTCTCGACCCCCTCGCGCCGATCTGCCCAAAAGCCCGTCAACAAAAGCTTACAGACTCAGAAGAAAGAACATTAATCCCCATTTGGTTTACAAAGGAATACCATTCTCGTTATCAGTAAATTAGCATTCCTGCTAGTTAACAAAAGGAAACCCTTTCCCAACAGTAACAAAGAAAAAAAAAGAAACCCCCTTTACAAACAATAAAGTACAAGAAAGTTTGTGAGGTCATGAGTCCACCGTTTCATATTAGGGGACCACTCAGTTTGGTAACAGTGCGGCGGAAGTTGTCCTTGAGCCTGGTGGTACATGCTTTTGGACCTTTGTATCTTCTGCCCATTGGGAAGGGGGAGAAGATAGCTAGATGGGGGTCTTTGATTTTGTTGGCCGTGTTACTGAGGCAACAAGAGGTGTAGATTGAATCCATGGAGGGGAGGCTGCTTTCCGTGCTTTCACAGTTGTGCACAACTGTGTCCACAACTCTGCAATTTCTTGCAATCACAGGCAGAGTGTATGCCATAGCAAGCCATGATACATCCTTGAGCCTGGGGGCATATGCTCTCAGTATCTTCTGCTCAATTGAAGAGGAAAGAAGAGAGAATGAAATCCAATCCCTTTTTACTATGAACCACATTAAATAGATGGATAGGTGAATGGGGCAGGTCTGACTAGAGGGATGCAGATGGGGTGAGAAGGATAGACTAGAATTGCAAGCATGGACATGTTGGAGCACCCTACCCACTTCTGTGATGTGCATCCTCTGTAACCGACCCAAGACAGAGCACACATGTCATGTTACCATGAACTTCATGCACACCTTATGAAAGTTACGCCTGGGAGTAAAGGAAAACTGGCCGACAGAAAGACAAGCTACACCAAAGACTCAAGGCACCGGTAATACAGTAGTAGGACTATGATTATGTCTCCAGCCAACTCAGGGTATGTAGTTTTCCATCTCATTGAGATCATGCCATATATAAGACAACTAGTTCATTCACAAACCACAATGGACGAATAAGATGCATTTTAAGTCACACCCCAGATAACGTTCTTCATAGGAAAAGATCATTCAACCTACAAAGTCTGTGCCAATTATTTACACAAATCCCAATCTATTTTCCCCACATTCCAATCAATTTTCCATGGATCTGATTATAGAACATAGAAGAGTACAGTACAGGCCCTTCAGCCCAAGTTGGGCCAGTCTTTTAACCTCCAAAATCAATATAACCCTTCCCTCTTTTTCTTTCATCCATGTGCCAACCTATGAGTTCCTCAGACATACAAAAAAGCTGGATGAACTCAGCAGGTCGGAAAGCATCCGTTGAAACGAGCAGTCAACGTTTCAAGCTGAGACCCTTCGTCGGGACTGACAAGTCTCAGCCTGAAACGTTGACTGCTTGTTTCAACAGATGCTGTCCGACCTGCTGAGTTCATCCAGCTTTTTTGTACGTCTTGATCTGACCACAGCATCTGCCTCTGCCACTACCACGGAAGAGAGAATGTCCCGGGTGGGTGAGATGTTTGATTTTGCTGAGGCAGTGACAAGTACAGACAGAGGGGAACATTCCACTGTATGTTTTGCTGCTTCAATGTACAAGTGACAAACAAAACCAGTTTTATCTCTCTGTGGATCTGACAGCTTAGCCAATTTGTCTCTCGAAGTAAACCTTCCCCTTGCTTCAACCATGAAAGGGAAATCAAGTGATAATAACAAATTGCTTCATGCAGTCTATTTCACAAACTTGCAGCAGCACTTCTTATCCTGTTTGTAAAGGCAAGTCAGCTCCCACAAGCAGCAAAATCCGAGCAGAAACTTCATCTGCAATGTTGGTTGAGAGATTGATTTTGCCCAATGCATTAAAGAAAGATTAGTTTTATTTGTCACAGGTACATTGAAACGTAACTGTGAAATGTGTCGTTAGTGCCAACGACCAACTGAGGATGTGCTGGGGGCAGCCTTCAAGTGTGACCGTGCTTTCAGCACAATGTAGCATGTCCACAACTCATTAACCCTGACCCATACGTGGAAGGAACTCAGAGCACCAGGAGGAAACCCATGCGGTCGTGGGGAGAACGTATACACTGTTTACAGACAGTGGCTGAACTGAACCCAGGCACTGCCGCTGTAATAGTGTCAGTCTAACCACTACACTACTGTGCTGCCCAAGGAAATCCACACACAATTCTGCCGCTCTTCAAAATAATGTGGAATTCTTTTACTTCTCTTTCAGAAAGCAGGTGGGACTTCAGTGTAACATCCGGTAATCCAACAGGACACTTCTTCAATGCTTCAACCCAAAGACACTGGCATTGAATTTTCCACTTCCAAGTAACCCACAGCCCACATTCCTTTCCTACTCTCATCGGCCCAACCCAGGCTCACCTTTTCCATGCCCCTCCCCATTAAAGATTAAAAATTAGCTTTATTTGTCACATGTACGTCAAAACACACAGTGAAATGTATCGTTTGCATGAACAACCAACACAGACCGAGGTTTGCGCGAGAGTGAGCCCCACAAGTGTTGCCCAGCTTCCAATGCCAACGTGGCATGTCCCCGACTCACTAACCTTAATCCGTACAACTTCGGAATGTGGGAGGAAACTGGAGCAGCCGGAGGTAAACCACACGGTCATGGGGAGAACATACACACTCCTTACAATGGTGGGAATTGAACTCTGATCAACATTGTCGCTGTTATGCTACCATGCCGCCATTACATAGATCCATCATCACCATTCTCCCTCCACTGCCCATTAGCCTCCTTCACCTGGTTCCACCTCACATACCTCTCCTCCCTACCCTCTTAGTCCTGATGTAGGGTGACCTGAAACGTCCACCATCCCTCTTCCTTCTAAAGATGTTGTCTCATCAGTTAAGTTCCCCCAGCACTATTTTTTATATGACTTTAGGGCTGTGTTATATGATGTCAAATATCCATGCCCATTGAGCGATCTGGTGCATTGTTATCTCCGAGGGTGGTTCAAGTGAAGAGTGCGGCCTCGGGGCCAAGAAGCCTGCAGGTGGGGTGTGAGTCCACAATTGACTCCATTCCTCAACAATCTCGCTGATTAAAGCGCCAAGGATGACTGAAATCATCGAGATGAAAGCAGAAGGTGAGCGGGCGTTCAGCACCATCTCCCAGCCTCTTGCTCACTGCTCCCAGGGGAGGGTGTTTGCATGTGATGGTCTCTCTCCCTCTTGCTCACTGCTCCCAAAAGAAGGTCCCTGCATTCGAATGGTCTCTCTCTCTCTCTCCCTCAATGCTGCCGGAGACCTGATTTTCCAAGGCAAGGTTTAACTGACAGTTTGTGGGTTGGACTCTGTAACTCATGTTGTGATGTGTTTCTGCATGCTCCTCTTCGGCTGATTTTGAATTGGGACAGCCTGCAAATAACGAACACTGAGCTGAATTGAATATGCCTGGACACGTGATTTTGTGTTTTATATTCTGTGTTTCTCGCTCATTTTTTTGTTGCCATTTGTGCTATTTTGTTTACACGTGGGAGGTGGAAGGTTGATATTTACATTTCGAATGGGTTCCATGGTTTCTTGGTTTTGTGGCTGTCTGTGGGGAAGATGAATCTCAGCGTTGTACACTGCACACATATTTTGTTATTTAACTATCTTTTGAATCTTTGAGTTTATAAAAGATAATGATTAGTTTTATTTGTCATAAAGTCCCTTTGGCCCATCTAGTCTGTGCTGCCCATTATTCTGCCTTGTCCCATCAACTTGCACTGGCCAAAGCTCTTCATGCTCCTCCCATCCATGTGCCTGTCCAAACTTCTCTTAAGCGTTGAAATCAAACCCACATCCTCCATTTCTGCTGGCTGCTCCTTCTATATTTCCACCATCTTCTGAGTGTAGAAGTTCTCCTTCATGTTACCCTTAATCATTTCACTTTTCACACTTAACCCCTGACCTCTAATTCTACCCTCACTCAACCTCAGTGGAAAAGCCTACCTGCATTCACCCTATCTGTACCCCTCATAACTTCTATCAAATCTCGCTACATTCTCCTACGCTTTAGGGAATAAAGTCCTAACCTGTTTAACCTTTCCCTGGAACTCTGGTCCTCGAGTCCAGGTAACACCCTTATAAATCTTTGCTGCACTTTCAATCCGATTGATATCTTTCCTGTAGATAGCAGTGCAGATCTGATCACAATACTCCAAATTAGCCATATACAAGACAACAAACTAGTTCATTCACAAACCACAATGGACAAATAAGATCCATTTTAAGTCACACCCCAGATAATGTTCTTCACAGGAAAAGATCATTCAACCTACAAAATCTGTGCCAATTATTTACCCAAATCCCAATCTATTTTCCCCACATTCCGATCAATTTTCCATGGATCTGATTATAGAACATAGAAGAGTACAGTACAGGCCCTTCAGCACAAGTTGTCCAGTCTTTTAACCTACTCCAAAATCAATCCGATCACAATACTCCAAATTAGCCTCATCGATGTCTTGTACGACTTCAATATACCATCCCCACTCCTGTACTCAACACCTTGATCTATGAAGGTCACATATACATTGAAACATACAGTGAAATGCGTCATTCCTATCAAACCAAATCAGTAAGAATTGTGCTGGGGGCAGCCCCAAGTGTCAGCATGCTTGCAACACCAACATAGCATGGCCTATAACTTACTAACCTACACATTTTTTAGAACGTGGAGGAAACCTACATGGCCACACAACATGTACAATGGCAGCTGTAAGATTGGGGTTCAAGTCCTGCTGCTGTCTATAAGGAGTCTGCACGTTTTCCCAATTACCACATGGTTTCTCCGAGGTGCTCCAGTTCCTTCCCACATGTTGGGATTATGGCCATGCCGTGTTGGCATCAGAAACATGTCGACCCTTGCGAGCTGCGCCCAGCAGAGATTTAGGTGGTGTTGGTTGCTGATGCAAGAGGCACATTCCACACTATGCTTCGATGTATGTGTGACAAATAAAGCTAATCTTTACCTTCAACGGACAAACTCCTTACAAGCAACGTTAGGCTAACCACCATGCTACTGTGTCAGCCCACTTACTGCTGAGGTGTCAAGTTGCTTATAAACAAAATACTCATGGTTGGACAGAGAAGATATTTAAACCACTGTTCCAAGGATCAACTTTGAAAAATAAGGAGGTAGATTTTCCAATTAATAATGAAGACAAGAACAGTGTAAATTTGAAGCAACACGACTTCATCGATGACCTTTCGAGAAACAATGCAAAGAGTAACTTAATCCCAGAGTAGAATGATTTCAAATTTTATTGCAAAGAATTAAATGTTAGCTGAAAAAGTAACATTTTCAAATTAAACTCCAGTTTGATCTTGGAGTCCAGTCATTATTAACAAAATTAATTACATCATAGCCCTTCTTCCTGACCTTATCTACAAAAGGAAATGTACAACAAAAAGGCAATTTCTTTTTCCTCAAAGGGCATCAAACGCATGAGATACAAGGAGACCCATTCAATTTCTCCACCCCTCCTCCATCCCACCCAATCAGCAGTGATATCTCTCAAACTGAACTATGTTGGACATTGTCAACAGTAGAATTTATTTTCTCTGTTACTCTTCCAGCATGCCCATGGGGATCCCAAATTTGGATCTCACATAAAGTGACAAAACAATAATTGTGGAAATTACACAATTAAATCAGTACAGTGTCAGATACAACCGAGGCCCAGAATAGTACAGCCAGATGCTGATTATAGAACCAATGGATTAACCTGCTTGCTTCCATTTCTGCCTACAGGGCTTGTGCATCATGACATCTTGCCTGGTTTCAGAATATACAATACAGTTGAAATTCCACATTGGTGCAACTTCTCTCTCCCATTTACAGTTATTTACAGTACGCACAAGCCCGAGTAAACAGGAGGCAACAAGGATTAACACTGGGACATGTGAAGTCTTCCCACAATGGGAGAGTTAGCACTTGTCCCTTCCATTCTGTGAAATATGATCAGCAAGTCTGGTAGAGTTTCCACACCCAATGAGCACCCCTGCTCCGTCCCATGTCTTTATTGCCTCACCAGCTACACTCCTGACGCTGACCATGACCTCTTCCACGACACGGCACTTAACCCTTGCAGCCACGGATGGAGTGCAATCCTATCTTTGCAGGAATATTTGGCAAGGAGGAAGGGAAATTGACATTTCCAGTGGAGGAGATAGTTTCAAGGTATTAAAAGGCCACATTGTGATGTGGAAAGGACTGGCCAAAAGCATGGAGGGAACCCTCAGAGAGTAACTGATTCATGAACGTTTTGCAGGGACATTTAACATTTAACGAAAATATTAAAGTTTTTGTTTTAAAGAAGAGCTGGACAACTGGGGAGTGCGAATCCATTGTCCAATTCTGATGGCCAAAGACAAACTTTTTGAATGCTGGATGCATGAGTGAGTTATAAAATGTGATATCCTTCACTATTTAAACCGGTTATTAGGTCTGTGAAGATAAGTCAAAGAGGTGCAGCTAGGTGAGCCATTCCTGATAGTCCAGTGCAATTATTTCAAGACATACCCCTCAAACAACTGTCTCTCCTGAGTTCCAAGAAAAAAATTTAGTTGGATCTTATAGAATTAAAACAAAAACCCAAATCGTCGTGAGCTTAAACCCGTGGGCAGCTTTCTTTCTTGCTGAGGGTAGTGTTTTAAATAAATTCTTTCGCTGTTTCATACTCCAAAAAGGGGGAGGAGCTTCCTGCTGCTTTGAGCTTGGTTGAGTGATGCCAGCAGTGCAGTCTCCTCTATACACACCCGTACTCGTACCACACCGTCTGCTGCTCGCTGCTGGGGTCAGGGGAGACTGGTATGCTCCTTGGGTCCTCTGCTCCGCGGGGAGGGTTGCTGCCAGTGGGGGGCCCGCTCTGGGTCTCGTCTGCCAGCTCCTCGGCGTGGAGGGGGGCGGCTCTGACTGGGGGTGCTGGGCTTGGCTCACCGGGGCTGCGGCGCTGCCTGGGGCTGGGCAGGCCGCCAGGGCTCTGCGGGAGGCTGAGAAACAGGTCGTCCTTGGGCGGGGCCAGGGAGAGCCGCCGGGGATCGAAGGCACGGCAGCGGGCGTCGAGGGCCGGTGCGGAGCCCGCAGAGCTGGCGGGCGCGGGTCTCCGCTCCGGCTGGGAACCGCCGCTCCTGCAGTCTCCCGTCGACCTCCAGCTGCCCGCCGTCGCCAGCTCCTGACCACGGAGATCGGCTGAGGCCAAGCTGACCGCCCGGTTGAGCGACACCCCCCGGGGGCCTACAGTTGCCGGGCGCTGAGGCTGTACTGCTTTCTCCAGCGGCGGTGGTGCACCCGGAGCCCCTCCCTGTCGGGCAGAAGGGGAGGGGGCCGTAGCGTCGTGGCCAGCCGGCCGAGGACTGGGTCTACTGCACTGCCCTGCCTTGGGGAGCCTCCCGTCTGGCGATTCGAACGGGATCTTCGCTGCCAAGCTGGCTGGCACCCTCGTTGCCTCCTTCCTATTAAGCTGCTCACTCATGATTGACGGCTCCCTCTTCTTGTTGAAGTAATCACTCAGCAGGTCATCTCGGAAGCTCGCCTGCATTTGTAACAAAGGACGAGTTAAAATATGTCACCATGGTGCATAAAATTTGTTTATTGCTGTCAAATGAAAAACACTGGAGGGGCTTAGCAGCTCAGGCAGCATCTATAGAACACAGAAGAGTACAGCACAGGAACATAGAAACATAGAAAATAGGTGCAGGAGTATGCCATTCGGCCCTTCGAGCCTGCACCGCCATTCAGTATGATCATGGCTGATCATCAAACTCAGAATCCTGTACCTGCTTTCTCTCCATACCCCCGATGCCTTTAGCCACAAGGGCCATATCTAACTTTCTCTTAAATATAGCCAATGAACCGGCCTCAATTGTTTCCTGTGGCAGAGAATTCCACAGATTCACCACTCTCTGTGTGAAGAAGTTTCTCCTCATCTTGGTCCTAAAAGGCTTCCCCTTTATCCTTAAACTGTGACCCCTCGTTCTGGACTTCCCCAACATCGGAAGCAATCTTCCTGCATCTAGCCTGTCCAATCCCTTTAGAATTTTATACGTTTCAATAAAATTCCCCTCAATCTTCTTAATTCCAGTGAGTATAAGCCTAGTCGATCCAGTCTTTCTTCATATGAAAGTCCTGCCATCCCAGGAATCAATCTGGTGAACCTTCTCTGTACTCCCTCTATGGCAAGAACGTCTTTCCTCAGATTAGGGGACCAAAACTGCACACAATATTCCAGGTGCGGTCTCACCAAGGCCTTGTACAACTGCAGTAGAACCTCCCTGCTCCTGTACTCAAATCCTTTTGCTATGAATGCCAACATACCATTTGCCTTTTTCACCGCCTGCTGTACCTGCATGCCCACCTTCAATGACTGGTGTACAATGACACCCAGGTCTCGTTGCATCTCCCCTTTTCCTAATCGGCCACCGTTCAGATAATAACCTGTTTTCCTGTTCTTGCAACCAAAGTGGATAACCTCACATTCATCCACATTAAATTGCATCTGCCATGAATTTGCCCACTCACCTAACCTATCCAAGTCACCCTGCATCCTGTTAGCATCCTCCTCACAGCTAACACCGCCGCCCAGCTTCATGTCATCCACAAACTTGGAGATGCTGCATTTAATTCCCTCGTCTAAATCATTAATATATATTGTAAACAACTGGGGTCCCAGCACTGAGTCTTGCGGTACCCCACTAGTCACTGCCTGCCATTCTGAAAAGGTCCTGTTTACTCCCACTCTTTGCTTCCTGTCTGCCAACCAATTCTCTATCCACATCAATACCATACCCCCAATACTGTGTGCTTTAAGTTTGTGCACTAATCTCCTGTGTGGGACCTTGTCAAACGCCTTTTGAAAATCTAAATATACCAGATCTCCCCTATCCACTCTACTAGGTACATCTTCAAAAAATTCTATAAGGTTCGTCAGACATAATTTTCCTTTCACAAATCCATGCTGACTTTGTCCAATGATTTCACCTCTTTCCAAATGTGCTGTTATCACATCTTTGATAACCAACTCTAGCACTTTCCCCACCACTGATGTCAGACTAACTGGTCTATAATTCTCCGGTTTCTCTCTCCCTCCTTTTTTAAAAAGTGGGGTTACATTAGCCACCCTCCAATCCTCAGGAACGAATCCAGAATATAAGGAGTTTTGAAAAATTATCACTAATGCATCCACTATTTCTTGGGCTACTTCCTTAAGCACTCTGGGATGCAGACCACCTGGCCCTGGGGATTTATCTGCCTTTAATCCCTTCAATTTACCTAACACCACTTCCCTACTAACATGTATTTCCCTCAGTTCCTCCATTACACTAGACCCTCGGTCCCTTACTATTTCCGGAAGATTATTTATATCCTCCTTAGTGAAGACAGAACCAAAGTAGTTATTCAATTGGTCTGCCATGTCTTTGTTCTCTATGATCAAATCACCTGTTTCTGACTGTAAGGGACCTACATTTGTCTTGACCAATCGTTTTCTTTTCACGTATCTATAAAAGCTTTTACAGTCAGTTTTTATGTACCCTGCCAGCTTTCTCTCATAGTCTTTTTTCCCTTTCCTAATTAAGCCCTTTGTCCTCCTCTGCTGGTCTCTGAATTTCTCTCAGTCTTCAGGTGTGCCAATCAGTCCAGAATGTTGAGCCAAGCCAGCTAAAAAGCAAATCAAAAACACCCCAACAGTGACTGTTTATTCCTCCCCATAGTTATAACGAGGTGGAGGGTTATCAATATGGTGCAGGTAGGGGAGATTACAGTTTCCTTATCTCTATGGGGAGGAATGAACAGTCAATGTTAGGGCCCTTGGGTCTTGGACAGTAGCATCACTATTCCTTCCCCTCAGCCTGAAACATCGACTTTTCATTCATGGTTCACTCTCCTATCCAATCAGATTCCTTCTTCTCCAGCTCTTTACCTTTCCCACCCACCTGGCTTCACCTATCACCTTCCAGCTAGCCTCCTTCCCCTCCCCCCACCTTTTTATTCTGGCGTCTTCCCCCTTCCTTCTCAGTCCCGAAGGAGGATCTCGGCCTGAAATGGTGACTCTTGATTCATTTCCATGGATGCTGCCCGGCCTGCTGAGTTCCTCCAGCATTTTGTTTGTGTTACTCTGGATTTCCAGCACCTGCAGAATCTCATGTTTATTATTGTCACCTGAATGAAGGTACAGTGAAAACTTGTCTTGCATACTGTTCATAACACAGTACACTGAGATAGAGCAAGGGAAAACCATAAGATAAGGCAGTGTTAGTGGTGCTTGAAAGTTTGTGAATACTGTAGCATTTTCTCTACTTCTCATAAATATGACCTAAAATGTGATCAGATCTTCATGTAAGTCCTAAAACTAGATAAAGAGAACCCAATTAAATAAATAGCACAAAAAAATGACACTTGTTCCTTTATTTATTGAGGAAATGTTCCAATATTACAAGTATTTGCTGGAAAAAGTATGTGAGCCTCTAGGGTTATCAACTCATTTAAAAGGGAAATTTATAAGCATAATTTTGAAATGGTCTAGTCTCTTTCTCCACAGCTTTTGTCCACTCCACACCCAGCTCCAGGCAGAGAGTGTAGGACTGGCAGCATGCATTAACTAGACGCAGATACACGACACTATTCAGTAAATAACAGTTTTATTGGAATCAAGGGAAAATTGTCCTTCATCGACCTACACCAAGAATGGCATTCATTTACGTTATTATTACCTAGGATAAATATCGCCCAACAAACCACAGGATTTGGAACCAAAACTTCATCTGACTGAATGACGCAACAAGAAGTTTGACCCTGCCCCACTCTTTCACTTCCCCCGCATTGTTCCAGTAAGAATGCAAGAGGATCACATCAGCAACTGGCCTAAACCACAAGGGTTTCATTGGCCCTAACTGTCAGAGGGGCAGTGCCAAAGGGCGTTGCACTGTCTGCAGGGGGGTGATGAGGGGATGGTGAGAGAGGGAGAGGGAGGGGGGTGAGAGACATTTGGGAGAGAGAGGGGGAGGGAGGGGGAGAGAGAAGGGGAAGAGGGGATAAAAGGGTGAAGGGAAGGGGAAGGGGCAGAGGGAAGAGAGGGTGAAGGGGAGGGAGGTAAAGAGGGTGCAGGGGAAGGGGTAAAGAGGGTGAGGGGAAGAGGGGGGAGAGGGGAAGGGAAAGGGGGAGGGAAAGGGTGAGGGGGAAGAGGAAGAGGGGAAAAGGGAAAGAGTGGGGGTGGGAGAGAAAGGAGGGTGAAGGTGGGGGAAACACACACATAGATGCTAGAAATTTTTGAAATGTTGATTTCTAATAACTATTAGGTATGAGTCTGAATGGAAAATACCCTTCAGCTGTTACATGCAGTGCACCCTGCTGTTACTATTGAAACGTTTCTAATTCTGGTATTGTGTTTGAAAACTATAAAGCTACAAGGGTGAAATTCTGTGACTCTGCTGCAGTACACACACGCCTCGGTGAAAATGAGGGTAAGTTGAAGTTCTGTGGATTGAACCCTTGGGGACGGGGAGGGGGGTTGAAGTTTGAAACTTAATGATAGATTAAAATAGAAGCTGTTCATTCCATGGTCTGTAGTGAGTTAGCTTCAAAACCACAGAGATGTAAAGATACAGCTGTCAGTGAAAAGTGTCATATGTGGCCAGTGACTGGAAGTCGGTTGACCCCTGAATGATATGCAGGGTTCAGGGGGCTGGAGAAAGGATAGGTTCTCCAGTATTAATTGCTGTATGGAGATTATTGTAACCTCTTCACCGCAAGTAAAAATACAACAGAATGAGGAACAGGTTCACTTGACACTTAATAAAATCCCTAGCTGGTCAGGACCTCTGCATGACTGGAAATCTCTGACACGGCATTAGATTTATCACTCTTCTATGATGTGAATTTCTTTGCAGCAGTAGTACAGTGAAAAACAGATCAACTCACACAAAATATTGGTGGAACTCAGCAGGTTGGACCGCACCTGTTGAGAAGAGTACAAGTCGATGTTTTGGGCCAAGGCTCTTCATCAGGAGTGGAGGAAAAAAAAGATGAGGAGTTTGAGTTAGAAGGTGGTGGTGGGAGGAGAAGTGAACTAACTAGCTGGGAAGTTTATTGGTGAAAGGGATACAGGGCTGGAGAAGGGGGAATCTGATAGCAGAAGACAAAAGGCCATGGAAGGAAGAAAGGGGGAAGTAACACCAGTGGGAGGTGATGGGCAGGCAAGGAGATAAGGTGAGAGATAGGAATGGAGAATGGGGAGTGGTGAAGGGGAGAGGGGATTACCAGAAGTTTGTGAAATCAATGTTCATGCCATCAGATTGGAGGCTACCCAGAGGGAACAAAGATGTAGCTCCCCCAACTATAGCGTGGCCTCATTGCGACAGCAGAGGAGGTTAGGGACTGACATGTCTATGGCCTCCACCAGCATTCGCTTCCAGCACAAAGCTCTCTGTAATGTCCGCCGTCTCCAACGGGATCCCACCACCAAGCACACCTTTCCCTGCCCCGCCCCACTTACTGCTCTCCATAGGGATCGCTCCCTAAGCAACTCCTTTGACCATTCGTCCCAACCCGCTCATCTCCCTCCCGGCACTTAAGCTTGTAAGCGGAACAAGTGCCACAACTGCCCCTACACCTCCTCCCTCACTACCATTCATGGCCCCAGACAGTCCTTCCAGGTGAGGCGACCTGCAGATCGAACTCCACCTGCCCCTTCTCAGCCCAGCTCTGCATCCTATCAATATCCAATTTTAACCTATGGCAACTTCCTACACAATCCTCAACACCACCAACCCATGTGGGGGGGGGGGGGGTAGAGAGAGGTTTTGACCAGGGAGATAGAGAGCAATATGGTTTCATGACAACAACCTTCCCTTCTACGTCAATAAGACTGAAAAGCTGTGTACAGTCAGCCCTCCTTATGCGCGAATCCAACCAACCGCGAATCGAGAAAACCCGGAAGTGCTCTTCCAGCACTTGTTGTTCGAGCATGTACAGACTTTTTTTTCTTGTCATTATTCCCTAAACAATGCAGTATAACAACTAGTTTACATAGCATTTACATTGTATTAGGTATTATAAGTAATCTAGAGATGATTTAAAGTATATGGGAGGATGCGCGTGGGTTATCGTGAATCGGGATCGAAAAAAATCGGAAGTTCTCTTATTAAGTATGTTGGAACAGGTACATCCGGTATTATTTAGTGTCAGTCAAACGTTTGTCTTAGTGTACTGTATATATTTTACCTTTCTATGCATATAAAACGCATAAGAACGTATGTTGCAACACTGGGAGGATCAAAACCAGGGTGTTAGGGTCGAGGAAGAGGAAAACTGAAATAAGTCAAGGAAGTCCTGCTGTTCAGGAGGATTTAAACTAATGTGGCAGGGGGATGGGAACAAGTGCAGAGAGACAGTGGGGTGTAAAATGAGGGTAGAAGCAAAAAGTAGTAAGGTGAAAAGTAATAGTGGCAGGCAGGCAAATCCAGGGCAAAAAGCAAAAAGGGCCACCTTTCAACATAATTGTATCAGGGCTAACTGTTGTAAAAACAATCCTGAAGGCTTTGTGTGTCAATGCGAGGAGCATTCGTAACAAGGTGGATGAATTGAATGTGCAGATAGTTATTAATGAATATGATATAGTTGGGATCACAGAGACATGGCTCCAGGGTGACCAAGGATGGGAGCTTAACATCCAGGGATATTCAATATTCAGGAGGGATAGACAGGAAAGAAAAGAAGGTGGGGTAGCCTTGCTGGTTAGAGAGGAGATTAAAGCAATAGAAAGGAAGGACATTAGCCTGGAGGATGTGGAATCGATATGGGTAGAGCTGCATAACACTAAGGGGCACAAAACGCTGGTGGGAGTTGTGTACAGGCCACCTAACAGTAGTATTGAGGCTGGGGATGGCATTAAACAGGAAATTAGAAATGCGTACAATAAAGGAACAGCAGTTATAATGGGTGACTTCAATCTACATATAGATTGGGTGAACCAAATTGGTAAGGGTGCTGAGGAAGAGGATTTCTTGGAATATATGTGGGATGGATTTCTGAACCAACATGTTGAGGAACCAACTAGAGAGCAGGCCATTCTAGACTGGGTATTGAGCAATGAGGAAGGGTTAGTTAGCAATCTTGTCGTGCAAGGCCCCTTGGGTAATAGTGACCATAATATGGTGGAATTCTTCATTAAGATGGAGAGTGACATAGTTAATTCAGAAACAAAAGTTTTGAACTTAATGAAGGGTAACTTTGAAGGTATGAGGCGTGAATTAGCTAAGATAGACTGGCAAATGATACTTAAAGGGTTGATGGTGGATATGCAATGGCAAGCATTTAAAGATCGCATGGATGAACTACAACAATTGTTCATCCCAGTTTGGCAAAAGAATAAACCAGGGAAGGTAGTGCACCAGTGGCTGACAAGGGAAATTAGGGATAGTATCAAGTCCAAAGAGGAAACATACAAAATAGCCAGAAAAGCAGCACACCTGAGGACTGGGAGAAATTCAGAGACCAGCAGAGGAGGTCAAAGGGCTTAATTAGGAAAGGGAAAAAAATTATGAGAGAAAGCTGGCAGGGAACATAAAAACTGACTGTAAAAGCTTTTATAGATACGTGAAAAGAAAAAGATTGGTCAAGACAAATGTAGGTCCCTTACAGTCAGAAACAGGTGAATTGATCATGGGGAATAAAGACATGGCAGACCAATTGAATAACTACTTTGGTTCTGTCTTCACTAAGGAGGACATAAATAATCTTCCAGAAATAGTAGGGGACCGAAGGTCTAGTGTAATGGAGGAACTGAGGGAAATACATGTTAGTAGGGAAGTGGTGTTAGGTAAATTGAAGGGATTAAAGGCAGATAAATCCCCAGGGCCAGGTGGTCTGCATCCCAGAGTGCTTAAGGAAGTAGCCCAAGAAATAGTGGATGCATTAGTGATAATTTTTCAAAACTCCTTATATTCTGGATTCGTTCCTGAGGATTGGAGGGTGGCTAATGTAACCCCACTTTTTAAAAAAGGAGGGAGAGAGAAACCGGAGAATTATAGACCAGTTAGTCTGACATCAGTGGTGGGGAAAGTGCTAGAGTTGGTTATCAAAGATGTGATAACAGCACATTTGGAAAGAGGTGAAATCATTGGACAAAGTCAGCATGGATTTGTGAAAGGAAAATTATGTCTGACGAACCTTATAGAATTTTTTGAAGATGTACCTAGTAGAGTGGATAGGGGAGAGCCAGTGGATGTGGTATATTTAGATTTTCAAAAGGCTTTTGACAAGGTCCCACACAGGAGATTAGTGTGCAAACTTAAAGCACACAGTATTGGGGGTATGGTATTGATGTGGATAGAGAATTGGTTGGCAGACAGGAAGCAAAGAGTGGGAGTAAACGGGACCTTTTCAGAATGGCAGGCAGTGACTAGTGGGGTACCACAAGGCTCAGTGCTGGGACCCCAGTTGTTTACAATAGATATTAATGATTTAGACGAGGGAATTAAATGCAGCATCTCCAAGTTTGTGGATAACATGAAGCTGGGCGGCGGTGTTAGCTATGAGGAGGATGCTAAGAGGATGCAGGGTGACTTGGATAGGTTAGGTGAGTGGGCAAATTCATGGCAGATGCAATTTAGTCTGGATAAATGTGAGGTTATCCACTTTGGTTGCAAGAACAGGAAAACAGGTTATTATCTGAACAGTGGCCGATTAGGAAAAGGGGAGATGCAACGAGACCTGGGTGTCATTGTACACCAGTCATTGAAGGTGGGCAAGCAGGTATAGCAGGCGGTGAAAAAGGCAAATGGTATGTCGGCATTCATAGCAAAAGGATTTGAGTACAGGAGCAGGGAGGTTCTACTGCAGTTGTACAAGGCCTTGGTGAGACCGCACCTGGAATATTGTGTGCCATAGAGGGAGTACAGAGGAGGTTCACCAGATTGATTCCTGGGATGGCAGGACTTTCATATGAAGAAAGACTGGATCGACTAGGCTTATACTCACTGGAATTTAGAAGATTGAGGGGAATTTTATTGAAACGTATAAAATTCTAAAGGGATTGGACAGGCTAGATGCAGGAAGATTGTTCTTGATGTTGGGGAAGTCCAGAACGAGTGGTCACAGTTTAAGGATAAAGGAGAAGCCTTTTAGGACCGGGATGAGGAGAAACTTCTTCACACAGAGAGTGGTGAATCTGTGGAATTCTCTGTCACATGAAACAGTTGAGGCCGGTTCATTGGCTATATTTAAGAGGAAGTTAGATATGGCCCTTGTGGCTAAAGGGATCAGGGGGTATGGAGAGAAAGCAGGTACAGGGTTCTGAGTTGGATGATCAGCCATGATCATACTGAATGGCGGTGCAGGTTTGAAGGGCCGAATGGCCTACTCCTGCACCTATTTTCTACGTTTCTAGGTTTCTAGAACACAGAACCCAAAACCCAATAATTGAACCACTGTGCTGCGTAGTAATAATTGTAGCTTTCATCGGGGCAGGGCCTTTCTCACTTTATCCTTTAAAATTGTTCCAATCGTTGACCGACTAAAGCCTAACGCTTTTCCAATGACCGATGGCATTTCACCTCTTTACGATCACTTTATTATTTCCATTTTATTTTCAATCGTGATTGTGATTAATTTTGTGAACAGAAACACTGCGGATTCAGAGCTCTGGTGCCGGGTCCTAATGTCCGTCGCTCTGAGACAGGTTAAATAAGGTCTGGGATTCTGCTGGGTCCTAAGGTCCACCGGATTGAGACAGGTTGAATAAGGGACTTTAGCATCCGCGTTTTTTGGTATCCGCTAAGGGTCCCAGAACCAATCCCTCGCGGATAAGGAGGGCCGTCTATATTGATTTCAGGTGGGGGTGGGCTGTGCACCTGCTCCACTGTGGAACAGTCTTGTGGAGTTGGAGAGGATTGAGAACTGCAAGTTCCTACGTGCGAACACCATCAATATCCTAATCCTGGCCTAACCACATAAATCCCTCTGCCAAGGAAGTTCACCAACACCTTTCCTCAGAGTGTTAAAGAAATATGGAATGTCCACTTCCGACACCTGCAACTTTTTTTTATTGATGCACCATATATTGTTCAGTCTGGACGCATAACCGCTTGGCACAAGAGCTGCTTCGTCTGTGACCACAAGAAACTGCAGAGTTGTGGACACAGCTCAGCACATCACGGAAACCAGCCTCACCTCCCCTACACTTCCTGTTGCCTCAGTAAAGCAGCCAGCAGAAGCAAAGTTCCCTCCCACCCCGGATATCTCTCTTCTCCCCTCTCCCACCAGGCAGAAGGTACTAAACCCTTAAGGCTCAAGGACAGCTTCTACCCCTTGGTTATTAGACTTGAAAGTGGTTCCCTAGAACAATAAAATAGATTCTTACCCTCACTATCTATCTCGTTATGACCTTGCCCCTTATTAGTTACCTGCACTGTACTTCCTCTGTAGCTGTTACCCTTTGTTCGCATTTTTTTAAAAAATTCTGTTCTGCCTCATTCCATTGTGTAACGATCCTATCAGTATGAACAAGCTTTTCACTGTAGCTCATTAGGTGACAATAGGAAACAATTCCAGTGCCAATTTCACCACTTTCTGTGTAAAAAAAAGCTTGCTCCACACATCTCCTTTGAACTCAGCTGCTCACCTCAAAGGCATGCTATCTGGTATTAGATGTTTCAACCCTGGGTAAACTCAGCCCTCCTAGTTATTAAGATCTCCCTGCAGCTTTGGCTGCTCTAGCGGAAGCTTGCACGACATCGATGAAAAATGATAAACAAAGAAGTTCTATCAAGTTGTGGAAAGTCAGTGGTGCTCACAGTAGTTCAGAGAAGAGGGTTAAAGCAAGGCAATTCTATTCCTCTGAACTTTTGGTATCGAGCCTGAACCCTTAGATTAAAGATTAGATTTTTTTTACATTGAAACAGACAGTGAAATGTATCATTTGCGTCAACAACCAACAGTCTGAGGATGTGCTGGGGGCAACCACAAGTGCTGCCAAGCTTCTGGCGCCAACAAAGCATGCCCACTGTTTATTCACCCCACCGCACGTCTCTGGAAGCTGGAGCACCTGGAGGAGACCCGGGTAGTCATGAGGCAAGAACACACAAACTTCTTGCAGACAGTGGCAGTGGCGGGAAGCAAGTTACTTTTGGCAGGCTGAAATCAACTCGAGAAGCTGCTCATTGGCGATGCAGCACAAAGTTTAAAAAGAGTACCAGAGCTTTCAGCTTTCTTTCAGTGGGATGAAATCAGCACAAGGCCAATAAAAAGAAAGTGGGTGGAAGCGGAGTGGCTGTTTTTGGAATGGGCAAGTGTTGGATGACTGTTAGAAGAGGGAATGGGAATAGGCAGCCAATGCAGAGTACTCCTGTGGCTACTCCCATCAGTAATGACTACACCGCTTTGGATACCATTAGGAGGTGTGAGGAGGGGGGAATAACCTACTGGAGAAAGCCACAGCAACCAGGTCTCTAGGATTGTCTGGCTCTGTAGCTTAGAAGGGAAGTGAGGAATAGTGGAGTGCAGTAGTCATAGGGAACTCTATGATTAGGGGAGCAGAAAGAGATTCTGTGGATGTGATAGAGACACCCAGGTGATATGCCACCTCCCAGATGCTTGGGCCAGGGATATCTCAGGTTGAGTACACGGCATTCTAAAGGGGGCAGGTGAACAGCTGTAAGCCATGGTACATATTGGTACCAACGTTATAGGTAGGAAAAGGGAGGAAATCTTGAAGAGAGAATGTAGGAAGTTAAACAGAGAGCTGAACAGCAGGACCAGCAGGGAGGCAATCTCTGGATTGCCGTCTGCATTAAGTGTCAGTGAGAATAAGATGAATGTGTGGCTGAGGAATTGGTGCATGGGGCAAGGGGTTCAGATTTCTGGATCACTGGGATCTCTTCTGGGGAAGTTATGACCTGTACAAAAGGGATGGGTTACACCCGAACCTCAGGAGGACCAATATCCTTGCAGGCAGGTTTGGTAGAGCCGTTGGGGAGGGTTTAAACTAATTTGGCAGGGGGATGGGAACCAGAGTGAGAGGGCTAAGAATGGGTCAGTTAGTACACAGTGTGTTGTAAGGATGTGAAGAAGAACAGGTAGATGTTAGGGCAAAGTTGTACTCAGTGGAATTAGTTGAAGCATAACAGGGGGCCAAAATTGAAAAGGGTGATGAATACAGGACCGAAGGTGTTATATCTGAATGCACACCGTACAGTCGGCCCTCCTTATCCACGAGTTCCGCATGCACAAATTCAACCAACTACAAATCGTGAAAACCCAGAAGTGCTCTTCCAGCATTCATTGCTCGAGCATGTACAGACCTTTTCTCTTGTCATTATTCCCTAAACAATACAGTATAACAACTATTTACATAGCATTTACATTGTATTAGGTATTATAAGTAATGTAGAGATGATTTAAAGTATACGGGAGGATGTGCATAGGTTATCATGGATCGGGATTGAAAAAAATCAGAAGTTCTCTTACTAAGTAAGTCGGACAGCTACATCCAGTATTATTTAGCATCAGTTAGTCAAACATTTGTCTGAGAAAATAGTATATATTTTACCTTTCTATGCATATAAAACACTTATGAAACGTAAGTATTTTAATAATTAAACCACTGTGTTGCTTAGTAATAATTGTAGCTTTCATCGGGGCAGGGCCTTTCTCACTTTATCCTTTAAAATTGTTCAGATCGTTGACCGACTGTAGCCTAATGCTTTTTCAATGACCGATAGCGTTTCACCTCTTTCCGATCGCTTTATTATTTCCACTTTATTTTCAATCGTGATTGTGATTATTTTTGTGAACAGAAACACTGTGGATTCAGAGCTCTGCTGAGTCCTAAAGACCACTGCTCTGAGACAGGTTAAATAAGGTCTGGGGTTCAGCTGCGTCCAAAAGTCCACCGCACTAAAACAGATTAAATAAGGGACTTGAACATCTGTGTTTTTTGGTATCCGCAAGGGGTCCCGGAACCAATCCCTTGTGGATAAGGAGGGCCAACTGTGTATGGAATAAGGTGGATAATCTTGTGGCACAACTAGAGATTGGCAGGAATGAGATTCTGGGCATTTCTGAGCCACGGCTGAAAGATCATAGTTGGGAGTTTAACATCTAAGGATGTACACTGTATTGAAAAAAACAGGCTGGGAGGCAGAGGGGCTGGGGGTGGCTCTGTTGGTAAAAAAATGAAATCAAATCCTTGTAAAGAGGAGACACAGGATCAGAAGATGTAGAATCCTTGTGGATAGAGTTAAGAAACTACAAGGGTAAAACAATGCTGATGAGAGTTATATACAGGCCTCTGAAGAGTAGCCAGGATGTGGGCTACAAGTTACAATAGAAGATAGAAAAGGCATGTAAAAAGGGGTATCTTGCAATAATCAATATGCAGGTAGATTGGGAAAATCCAGTTGATGCTGGATCCAAAGTGAGAGAGTTTGTAGAATGCCTACGAGATGGTTTTTTAGAACACCTTGTGGCTGAGCTCACAAAGGGAAAGACAATTCTGGATTGGGTGTTCTGTAATGATCCAGATTTGACTAGGAAGCTTAAGGTAAAGGAACTCTTAGGAGACAGTGATCATAAGACAGAAGAATTCACATTGCAGTGTGAAAAGGAGAAGATAAAATTGAATGTGGAGTAAAGGGAGTTATCAGAAGCCTGAGAGAGCAGGTGGCCAAAATTGGCTAGAAGGGGACACTGAGGAATGAAGACAGAACAGCACTAGCTGGTGTTTTGAGGTGGGGGGGGGGGAAGGTTCAGGAAGGATACATCCCAAAAATGAAGAAGTATTCCAAAGGGAGGATGAGACAACCGTAGCCGACAAGGGAAGTCAAAGATAGCATAAACACAAAAGAGAAGGCATATCAAATAGCAAAAATTAGAGGGAAAGTAGATGATTGGGAGGCTTTTAATAACCAATAGAAGGCAACTAATAAATCCACAAGCACAAAAATGAAATATGAAGGTGTAATGCCCTGGTTCATACTTTTACTGTTATGCTGTATGTATTTCAGTTTGGCAGTTCAGTAAGAGCTGTCTGTTCTGTTTTCAGCTTGTCTGGGTTCTTGTTGAAGATAAGGGATGAGGAGGAACGTGTGCCATCCGATTAGGATGGTCGGATTTAGGGGAAGTTTCTCTGGTGAGGGACACCAAGGTTGGGCGTGGAGCTTTTGTTCGAGAGGAGATGAAGAGTGAAGACACTGGGGAGAGCGATTGTAGCATATGTTCCAGTGGGAGACCCATTTGTTCGAGATGGATTGCGAGCAACATTCGGAAAGTGTTGTGTGCTTTCACGTTGACTGGGGGCCCAGCGTGTGAGTGACAGAGAAATTCAAGATCAGCTCCAACTTGTGCACCTTTAACTGTTTAATTAGAATGGGCCCTTTTCTTTATGTTATTCTTTACTAACCCTTCAGTTGAGATTCATAAATATAATTCCTTTAATCATATGCAGTGTACTGTCTGTTATTTTGTGGCATTAATGTGTAACAGGGTAGCAAATGAATCAGCATCTACACAAACAGGGGTTCGGGGGTGGGAGTGCGCCTCAGTCTCATGAGTTTGATGGGGCTGGAGGTTGTTTTTCCCTAGACTTACACAGCCGAGGAAACCAGGGGGTTTCAAAGGTAAGCTAGCCAATAATATAAAAGAGGATGCAAGAAGTTTTTTTCAGATAAACTGTATAAAGAGCAAAAGAGAGACGAGTGGCTATCAAACCACTGTAAAATGATGCTGGTGAGGTAGTAATGGGGGACAAAGAAATGGTGGAGGAACTTAGTAAGTATTTTGCATCAGTCTTCACTGTGGAAGGCACTAGCAGAACGCCAGAAATGCAGGAATGTCAGGGGGCAGAAGTGAATGTCATTGCTATCACTAAGGAGAAGGTGCTTGGGAAGCTGAAATGTCTGAAGGTAGATAAGTCACCTGGACCAGGTGAACTGCACCCTAGGGTTCTAAAATGGGTAGCTGAAGAGATTGTGGAGGCATCAGTAATGATCTTCCAAGAATTACTAGAGACCGGAATGGTTTTTGAGGACTGGAAAATTTCAAATGTCACGCCACTCTTTAAAAAAAGGGAGGCAGAAGAAAGATAAGGCCAGTTAGGCCAGTTAGTTAGGCCAGTTAGGCCAGTTAGTTGGAAAGTTAGTTGGAAAGATGTTGGAACCTATTAATTAAGATGAGGCTTCGGACAAAATAGGCCAAAGTCTGCATGGTTTTCTGAAGGGGAAATCTTGCCTGACAAACCTGTTGGAATTCATTGAGGAAATAACAATCAGGATAGAGAAAGGAGAATCAGTGGATGTTGCTTATTTGGATTTTCATAAGGCCTTTGACAAAAGTGCCACACATGAGGCTACTTAACAAGTTAAGAGCCAATGGTATTATAGGAAAGGTACTAGCATGAATAGAAGATTGGCTGACTGGCAGGAGGCAAAGAGTGGGAATAAAGGAGGCTTTTATTGGTTGGCTGCCAGTTAACTAGCAGTGTGCCAGAGGTGTTGGTGTTGGGACTACGTCTTTTGATGTTGTACATCAAAGATAAGGATGCAGGAATTGATGCTTTGTGGCCAAGTTTGTGGATAATACAGAGATAGTGTTGAAACTATAAGACATAGGAGCACAATTAGGCCATTCAGCCCATCGAGTCTGTTCCGCCATTCCACCATACATGCTCCCGGATCCCACTCAACCCCATACACCTGCCTTCTCACCATAACCTTGACCAATCAGGAAACTATCAATGTTCACTTTAAATATACACACGGTCTTGGCCTCCACAGCTGTCTGTGGCAGAGCATTCCACAAATTCACTCCTCTCTAGCTAAAAAAATACTTCCTTACCTCTGTTCTAAATGTCGAGCCTGTTCCCTCTAGTTCTGGACACCCTCATCATAGGAAACATCCTCTCCACATCCACCTTCTCTAGTCCTTTCAACGTTCGGTAGGTTTCAATGAGATCCTCCTGCATTCTTCTAAATTCCAGTGAGAATAAGCCCAAAGATGCTCCTCAAATGGTAACTCCTTCATTCCCAGAATCATTCTCGTGAACCTCCTCTGGACTCTCCCCAATGACAACACATCCTTTGAGATATGGGGCCCAAAACTGTTTTCAATATTCCAAGTATGGCCTGACTAGTGCCTTATAAAGGCTCAGTATTATCCTTGTTTTTACATTCTATTCCCCTTGAAATGAACGCCAACGTTGCATTTGCCTTCTTCACCACAGACTCAACCTGTAAATTAACATTCTGGGAGTCTTGCACAATGACTCCTAAGTCCCTTTGCACCTCTGATGTTTGAATTTTCTCCCCATTTAGAAAATAATTTGCACTTTTGTTCCTTTTATCAAAATGCATTATCATACATTTCCCAACGTTGTATCCATCTGCCACTTTTTTGCCCATTCTTCCAACTTGTCTAAGTCCTTCTGCATATTGATTGCTTCTTCAGCACTACATTCCCCTCCACCTATCTTTGTATAAGGAGGTCATGCTGAGCCCTTATAAGGCATCAGTCAAACCATAGTTGGGAGAATTGTAAGCAGTTCTGGGCCCCTTATCTAAGAACAGATGTGCTGGCATTGGAGAGGGTCCAGAGGAAGTTCACGAGACTGATCCCAAGAGGGTTAAAGTACAAAGAACATTTGATAACTCTGTACTCACTAGAGTTTAGAAGAATGAGGGGGTATCTCATTGCAACCTATTTAATATTGAAAGTTCTGGATAAAGTGGATGTGGAGAGGATGTTTCCTATAGTGGGAAAGTCTAGGTCCAGAAGGCACAGCCTCAGAATTTTAGTCAGAAGGTGGTGAATCTGAGGAATTCATTGCTACATGGCTGTGCAGTCTGCCATTGGGTATATTTAAGGTGAAGGGTGATAAGTTCTTGATTAATCGGAGTGTCAAACATTGTGGGGTCCTTTTCTGAATTATTTTCAAAACCTTCAATTCGTTGTTTAAACTCAGATGTTGACTATTATTAATTTTTATTATTGAAAAGGTATTTTACCTTTTTTTCTCCTTAATAAACAGCTTCAGTCTTGGTAAGGATTAGATTCTTCATTTTGTAATAAATTAGTCTGTATCAATATAACTATAGATTAACTTACATGAATACGGGGTAATGAGATTGATATTATGAACAGATATAATGTAATTGGTAGTTTTTTAAAATCTTTTTTTGACCTTTTATATATACTTTCCTGTACTCTGTATCCTTCTATGTAGAAACTAATAAAAATATTGGAAATAGGAGTGTCAAAGGTTATGGAGTAAAGACAGGAGAATAGAGTTGAGAGGGATAGTAAATCAGCCACGATGGAATAAAGGAGCTAACTTGATCTATGCCTTATGATCGGTGTTTGCTGCTGATATGGGGATCCAAGTAAAACATGAAACCTCTGCTTACACTGGTAGCCGACTGCCCGCTCTCCTGTAGGAACTCCTCCAGGGTCACCATTTCACTGCCCGGTGAGGATGCTCTGGTCCTACTCTCCAGCGGCCTCTCTTTCACTCTCTGTAGCGTGCTGTATGACACTGGGCTCCTCCGAGACATTGCAGGGTCCATCTTGGTGCTGGGGAGCGTGGTCGAGCTGGAGCGGTAGAGAGCGTTCACTTTGGGGGCAGCTCCCACGTCTCGACTGGGGAGGAGATCTTCGCTGCTGAGGCTGTCTGCTCTGGCGTCCATCACCTCCGAAACACCTGTTGAAGAAGGACACAGTTCCACGTTTGTAAGCTATGAACTGGCAGCGTTAGCAGACATCAGGTTCTAATCTCAAATACAATGGAGTCATGGGACAATTCAACATGAAAAGAGGCCTTCCAGCCCATCTAGTCTGTGCCCATAACCTGCCTGGTCTCATCTACCTGCACCTGGACCCTGCCCCTCACATCCAAGTACCTACCCAAATTCCTCTTAAATGTTCAAATCGAACCCACATCCACCACTGGCAGTGTGTTTCACACTCTCACTACCCTCTGGGTGAATTGAATTGACTTCATTATTTACATCCTTCACATCCATGAAGAATAAAAATCTTTACCTTACATCTCCGTCTAAATGTGCAATTTATGGTAATTTGTAATAAACAGTATGTACAACAGGACAGCCAGTAGAGCATAGAAATATGATTGTGTCAGCGTGAATTAATCAGGACTCATGCCAAACTTCCTTCAACCATCTGAGGTGAAAGAGGTGCTGTTGTGCTTTTGTCTACTACACAGCCGGTGTGTACAGACCACGTGAGATCCTCGGTGACGTGGATGCTGAGGAACTTAAAGTTGTTCACCCTCTCACCCCCAGATCCATTGATGTCAACAGGGGTGAGCTTGTCTCTATTCCTCCCGTAGTCCACAACTAGCTCCTTTGTTTTTGTGACATTGAGGAAGAGGTTGATTTTTTGACACTACTACTAGAGAGATAACTTCTTCTCTGTTATTATTTTGTTATTGAAAAGGCTCCCCCTCAGGTTCCCCTTAAGTATTTCAGTTTTTACTCTTAACCTATGACCTCCAGTTGTGGTCTCACTCAACCTCAATGGAAAAAAGCCCACTTGCAGTTGCCATATTCAGATCCCTCATAATTCTGCATACCTCTATCAACTCTGCCCTCATTCTCTTCTGCTCTAGGGAATAAATCCTAACCTATCACCTTCCTCTATAACTCAGCTCCTCAAGTCCTGGCAATACCCTCGTAAATTTTCTCTGCACTCTTTTAATCTTATTGGTATCTTTCCTGCAGGTGGTGACCAGAATTTAAACTATACTCCAAATTAGGCTTCACCAACATCTTTTGCAACTTCAACATACCACCCCAACAATGTAACAGTTAATCAGAAGGGACAATATAATGTAACAAATACGATGATTCTATCGCCTCTAGTTGTCTCGATCTTTTTGAGCTGACTTGGACAGCAATCTGACTTCAATGCCTCAATCCCTACTCGGATGGTGTGAGAACCTCATTTTCACTCTGGAAAGATGTGGACACCTCAGAACACAAAGCTGTGAGGGAATTTGACAGCGGTGTTTAAAATTCACATGCAAACAATTTTTGGAAGCTACTTCCACCCAGAAACCAGACAGGAGAAGTGATTGACTAAAAAAGTTTAAGTAAAAATTATCAAATGTTACCATATACTACCTTAAAATTCATTTTCTTGCAGGCATCTACAGGAAAGTAAAGAAATAGAATAGAATGTACGAAAATCTCTGCAAGTCCACAGGAAAGGTGAAAGTCTGGTGTCTGCAGGCCCGAATCTGTATTGACTGGGCTGGAGGCTTATTCTGGGGTTAAAGGACCGTGTATGTGGGTGGTGGGAGGAAGGACTGGGGCTTGTTTTGCGTGTTATCTTGTTACTTGTTGTGCTGCTGAGCACCGTGAGCAAGCTGTGTTAACACCAGAACGTATGGTGACACTTGGCCAACACACCCTCGGTTGTATTGGGGGATGACACAAATGATGTATTTCACTGCATGCAAGGGTTTATGATTATGCTGGTTGCTTTGCTGAGGCAGCAAGAACTACAGACAGAGTCCAAGGAGGGATGGTTATTTTCTACATTACTCTGATGATAATGTACTAAGATGGGCAGACTCTTGTTACCTCCAGCGTTTTGTTCAACAAACGGTACTTTAGTCCAGACTGGCTGGTTGCATTGGTTGGAACATCTCCATGACTTACCAAGGCTTGCATTTCCATTCTTGGCAAATTCCAATTCAAGTGACTGTGTCCGGAGGTCATCGTCTGAGTTAAAACCTTATTGAGTGAGGAAACGAGACAAATAGGAGTGAAGTTATTGATACCACAGGTTCACTTGTGTAAACTACCAATCACATCTTTCCTTAATTGCAATACTCCACACAAAATCAAACTGGCGCCAATGGCAACCACTACAATGTGTTTGGAGGGGGCCTATGGTTGTTTCTTTACATGGAGAAACCAAAGTATTCATAACTCATCTCTGGGACTACAAAGGTTCAATGTTTTAATGAATGTGTGACAAATACGGTTAATTTTTAAATGCCACTTTCCTACACTCTCCCCATACCCCTGGATTCTACATACTTCTGAGCCGTTCACAAATCCAAGCAACTGCTTAAATCAACGACCATACCTCGGGGCAGGTCTGCTCCTCTGTACGTCATTAAGAATTTTCAAGGATGTTATTAAACTGGAAAGGGTGCAGGAACGACTTACTGGGAGTGGAGGGGGTGAATTAAAAGGAGAGTCTGGACAGGCTGGAACATTGTTTCCTCTTAATCTCATAGAGGTTTATAAGATCCTGAGGGTCATGGATACGATGATTGGCCAAAGTTACTTTTCCCCAGAGTAGGGGAGTCTAAAGCTAGTGGGCACAGGTTTAAGGTGAGAGGGGAAGGGTTTCAGAGGGATCTGATGGACAACTTTTCCCACACAGAGGGTGAGGGTATATGGAGTGAGCTGCTAGAGGAAGTGACACAATTAGAACATTTAAGAGACTATCAGATAGGTTCATGAATAGAAATGGTTTATAGTGATCTAGCTTAAACAGATCAAGTAGGTCTAACCTGGTTGGCATGGTCAATTTGATTCAAAGGGCCTGGTTCCAAGACTCTCTCAAGTCAAGTCACTTTTTATTGTCATTTCGACCATAACTGCTGGTACAGTGCATAGTAAAAACGAGACAACATTTTTCAGGACCACGGTGCTACATGAAACAGTACAAAAACTACACTGAACTACGTAAACCAACACAAAAACTATAGTAGACTACCGACCTACCCAGGACTGCATAAAGTACACAGAACAGTGCAGGCATTGTAATAAATAATAAACAACACAATAGGCACAGCAGAGGGCAGTAGGTTGGTAGTCTGATGATTTGGGAGGAAATCTGTTACTTAATCAGCTGAATGGCGGCGTCTGGGATTCTGTCTGTTTCTGTACTCCTGCCGAGTATTTCGTTGCCACAGATGGAGTCCAGTTTAATGCCCATTGGAGAGTAGAGTGGACGGGAGGGCCGGCCGGCCAGGGCTTGCCTTTTTCCTGGCACGGACTCCGCTTCCTCGCACAAAGCTTACGCTGTCCCCACCTCCGGCGACTCTGAGGACTGCAGGCCCGATACCCTCAGCAAGCCGAGGTCACGCAATCTAACCAGCAGACTTCTACTTCTCCATCTGCTTCTACTTTAAAAATATACAAAACTCTTCTTCCACTTCTCTCTTCTCACCCCCTCCTATCAGGCAGAAGATATGAGAACCTGAAAGCACATACCCCCAGGCTCACGGACAGCTCCTATCCCACTGTTGTCAGACTATTAAATAGTTCCCTAGTATGATAAGATGGACTCTGGACTCACAATTTACTCGTTATGATCTTGTACCTTACTGTTTACCTGTACTGCATTCTCTCTGTAACTGTCACACTTGTCTTTGTTTTTGATGTATCTTGTTTTACTGTGTCATGAATTGATCTGTCTGAACGGTTTGTAAAACAAGTTTTTCCACAGTTTCACGGTACATGTGACAATAATAAACCATTTCCAATACACTTTAAGGATGAAAGTTCCCAAAACTTGAAACCCTCAGCAAAAAAGTTGTCTCATCTTTACTGTCAATAGGGGGCACTTCAGTGTTTTTAAAAACAGAACCTGAGTTGTAGATTGTCCCTTGAGAAGAAAGACACTCTCCACATACAATCTGTCAAGACCCCTCAGGATCTTGTTCTCGTTCACTCTTCTAAACTCCAGAGACGTTTCAAAGTCTCTTCTGGACAGAGAGAGTTGGTAAAAATCTGGACTGCACCTTCTGAGGATGTGGTGGGATTTCTAACCAGCTGAAAGCTGAGTCAACTTCCAGGGCTAATTCTCAAGTACCAAAACTCCAGATTACTCTACGGAACAGGGTCAACTGGACCGTTGCACTGAATGAAGCGGTTACATATCTGGAGTAAAGGTTAAAGATCAAACTGCAGGGTGAGAAAGAATCATCTTAATGATAAAGCTGAGGTTCTGTGGAACAGATGTGAAGAGTTCAATTCCACTTGCAGGAGAGATCAGAGCCATGACGCATATGAAAGTCTGCAGCCTTTAAATTCAACAGAAAGTGGAAGTTGCAACCGCGGTGTAAAGTGCACAGGCATTTCACAGGAACTTGGAGAAGCACTTTCTATTAACTGCATTTTTGGGTTTAGTGAAGTAGGAGGGGAATTACAGGTTAGCCAAGATGAGCACCGTACTCCATTTCAGATTTTCATCTCTAATCTCAGTACACACTGCAGAACATACAACAGTACTGTACAGGCTCTTCAGCCCAAATTGTTGTGCTGGCCTTTTAACCTACTTTGAGATCAAACCTACTCTTCCCTCCTACATAACCTTCCATTTTTCTGTCAGGTTGCCCTTAAATATTTAACCTTTCAGCTTTAACCTATATCCTCTGGTTCTTGTCTCACCCAGTCTCAGTAGGGAGAGCCTGCTCACATTTAGCCTATCGATGCCACTCTTGTCTATCGAATCTCCCCTCATTCTCCTGTGAATAAAACTTCCCTTACCTTTGGCTTTGGTGCGGTGCCAGCTGTTGAATTTGGGGGGGGTGTGCGAGGGGGTGAGGTGGATGGCAGAGGTGGAGTACGCCATGGACCCCAGTTCCGCCCGGCGGTGATGCATCCCAGCGGCACTCTTGGGGCTTGGGTTCGCACTGGGGGAGGGCGTGGAACTGAGAGGGGGCCTCTTGTCCCTCTGGCCGTCGCTGGGGACTGAAAGAGACAAGAAGAGTGCATGATTACTGTCCTGTTTCTCACGGGTTTTGCATGGGAACCTGAGGCACAGACAGCAGCTGAACAAGATCTGGGCAGACTGCTATCAACAGGCAGTGTGACAGTGATTAGGTAAGAGCAACAAAAAAGTTCAAGTGAACTAATTACTGTATTTATCACCATTTACTACCTAAAGATTCATTTTCTTGGAGACATTTACCAGAAAACAAAGAAATACATACAATCAGTGGGAAAGAAACTACACACAAAGACAGATGGGAAAAAGAGGACGAAATGCACAAAACTAAATAAACAGTACTGAGTACGAATGGTAGAGTCCTTGAATGTGAGTCCATTGGTCATGGAATCTGCTCAGAGACGATGTGAGTGAAGTTATCCACATTCCTTCAGGAGTTCAATGGTTGTAGCATAATAACTGTTCCTGAATAACTGAGATAGGAAGGATGAGGAAGCTTTAAGACCATAAGACACAGAGCCAGAATTAGGCCACTTGGCCCATCGAGTCTGTTCTGCCATTCCATCTTGGCTGATTTATTATCCCTTTCAACCCTATTCTCCTGCCTTCTCCCCATAACCTTTGAAGCCCTGATTAATCAAGAATCTATCAAACTCTACCTTAAATATACCCAATGATTTGGCCTCCACAGCTGTCTGTGGCAATCAATTCCACAGATTCACCACCCTCTGGCTAAAGAAATTTCTCCTCTTCTGTTCTAAATGGACATCCCTCTTTTCTGAGGCTGTGCCCTTTGGTCCTAGACTGTTCACCATACCACCATAGGATACACCTTCTCTAAAACTACATTATCCCGGTCATTCAATATTTGATAGTTTGCAATGAGATCCCTTCTCGTCTTCTAAACTCCAACGAGTACAGACCCAGAACTATCAATAACTTCTCATATGTAAACCCCTTTCATCCCTGGGATGGTTCCTTAAGGTTATTAAAGCTGGGGGTGGTAATGGGGAGAAGCTCCAACCACCTATTAAATGCTCCCAAGGGTATGCATCTCAATGAGCCTCTGACAACCAAGCACACCTCCTGGCCTTCATGTGTGGCTTGGCTACTAAGCCTGGTGGAACCATTTCTACTGACAGGAGAAGGGGCAAAAGTGGGTTACTGGTTTCTTAAAACCAGTCGCTTTGGGCAGATGGGGCTCATCAGCCGTGGTTGGCATCTCATCTGGGAGAAGGAAAACTCTGATCTCAAACCTCTGCTGCCTTGTGCCTATTCCCACTCATGGGGAAGGCTTCGGGAGTATACCCTGAGGATAAAGTCTGGAGCTGGTTCCTGAGGCAGTGCTATGTTCAATGCTGACCAACTCCAGCGACTGCACTGGACTCGGACTCTGCCATTCCTTTAGGTTCATCAGATGCGTGGAGAAGGAAAGCTTAATACATGGGCAACAGCTTGCTCTCTGTTCAGACAGCTAGGGTGCAAACCCATGCTCAGCTCTGACTGTTGGAGGCCTCCCTCACTCACTCACTCCTGGAATCATTCTCGAGAACTCCCTCTGGACCCTCTCCAATGCCAGCACATCTTTTCTATGATAAGAGGTCCAAAACAACACTCAGTACTCCAAGTGCAGCCTGACTAATTACACCTTTGCTGTTGTATTCTATTCCTCTTGAAGCGAATGTAACTTTGCATCTGCCTTCCTTTTTACTGACTCAACCTGCAAATTGACCTTCAGAGAATTCTGCACGAGGACTCCCATGTGCCTCTGCATTCCTGATTTTTGAATTTTCTCCCCATTTAGAAAATAGTCCAAGCCTTTATTCCTTGTGCCAAAGTGCATGACCATGCACCTCTCTACACTGTATTTCAGTTGTCACTTCTTTGCCCATTCTCCCGATCTGTCCAAGTCCTTCTGTAGACACTCTGCTTCCATTACTACCTGCCCTCCAGTTATCTTCATATTGTCTTCAAACCTGGCACAAAGCCATCAATTCCTGTATCCAAATCACTGACGTACAACATGAAAAGAAGTGGTCCCAACACCAGCTCCTGTGGCACACCACTAATCACTGGTATCCAACCAGAAAAGACTCCCTTTATTTCCATTATTTGCCTCCTGGCAGTCAGTCAATCTTCTATCTATGCTAGTATCTTTCCTGCAATACCATGGACTCTCATCTTGTTGAGAAGCCTCGTGCAAAACCTTGTCAAAAGCCTTATAAAAATTCAAATAAACAATGTGTACTGACACTCATTTGTCTAACTTGCCTGTTATTTCCTCAAAGAATTACAACAGATTTGTCAAGCAAGAATTCCCCTTAGGAAACCACTTTGGGTTATTTTATCATGTTATCTTACTCTGTCCTGTTTTATCACATGCCTCCAAGTACTCTGTTACCTCATCCAACCACTGAAGTCAGTCAAACTGGGCTACAATTTCCTTTCTTCTGCCTCCCTCCCTTCTTAAAAACTGGAGTGACATTTACAATTTTCCAGTCCTCAGGAATCACTCTATTATCTAGTGATTCTTGAAGGATCATTACTCCTGCATCTACAATCCCTTCAGCTACCTCTTCCAGAGCCCTAGGGTGCAGTTCACCTGGTCCAGGTGAGTTATCTACCTTCAGACATTTCAGCTTCCCAAGCACCTTCTCCTTAGTAATAGCAACCACATTCACTTCTGTCCCATCAGCCTCACATTTCTGGGACTCTGCTAGTGTTGTTCACAGTTAAAACTGATGCAAAATACTTATTAAGTTCATCTGCCATTTCCTTCTCTCCCATTACTACCTCTCCAGTGTCATATTCCAGCAGATCCATATCCACTCATCTCTCTTTTACTCTTTATACAATATCTGAAAAAAACTGTCCTCTTATATTATTGGCTAGCTTACCTTCATATTTCATCTTTTCCCTCTTTATGGCCTTTTAGCTGCCTTCTGCCTGTTTTTAAAAGTTTCCCAATCCTCTACCTTTCCACTAAGTTTTGTTTTATTATATGCCCTCCTTTTTGCCTTTATGCTGTTAGTCACTTTCGTCAACTATGGTTCCTCATTCTCTCTTTAGAATACTTCTTCGTCTTTGGGATGTATTCTTCCTGTGTCTTCTGAATTGCCCCCAGAAGCTCCAGCCATTGCTATTCTGCCACGATCCCTGCTAGCACCCCTTCCAATCAACTTTGGTCAGCTCCTTTCTCAGGCCTCTGTAATTCCCTTTACTCCACTGAAATACTGACACATCCAACTTAAGCTTCTCCTCAAACTGCAGGGCAAATTCAATCATATTATGATCACTGTCTCCTAAGGGTTCCTTTACCTTAAGCTTCCTAATCAAATTTGGGCTATCATATAACTCCCAATTCAGGATTGCCTTTCCTCTACTGGTCTCAACCACAAGCTGCTCTAAATAGCCACCTCGTAGGCATTCAACAAATTTTCTCTCTTGGAATTCAGGCGTGTATATAACTCCCATCAAGGTCTTTTTACCCAATTTCCCTCGGGATCAATAAAGTATGTCTGTCTTTACCCTTTCAGTTTTAAGCCTACTCACAATGATTCTATATGTTTAGATCCTATGTCTCCTCCTTCCAAGGATTTGATTTCAGTTTTTTTTTAACCATTTAAGACACCTCACTCATCTGTCTAACTGCCTGTCCTTTCAATACAACATGTATCCTTTTGTGCTAAGTTCCCAACTATGATCTCCCGTCAGTCAAGACTGCGGTACCCTCAACATCACTCCTGCCAATTACTAACAGTGCCACAAGATCATTTATCTGACACCGTATGCTGGGTGCATTCAAATATAACACCTTTAGTCACCCTTTTTGATTTTGGCTGCCTGTTACATTTTAACTTGTCTTACTAACTGCAATTTTGCTCAATTATCTGCCTGTCCTTTCTCATAGTCTCCACACACTGCATCTACTTGTAATACCAACGGCCCCATCCTCAGCCCTATCACTCTGGTTCCCATACTTCTGCCAAATTAGTTTCAACCCTCCCTCACAACTCTAACCATGTTGCTCCCCCTCGGGTTCAGATATAACCTGTCCTTTTTGTACAGGTCCTACCTTCCCCAGAAGAGATCCCAGTGACCAGAAGTCTGAAACTCTGTCCCCTGCTCCAGTTCCTCAGTCACTCATTCTCTGCCAAGTGATCCTACACTTAGCCTCACTAGCACGTGGCACAGCCAGCAATCCAGAGATTACTACCATGGAGGTCCAGCTCTTCAGCTTATTGCCTATTTCTATATATTCTCTCTATATCCTCCCTTTTCCTACCATGCACCATTATGTATCACAACTTCTGGCTGTTCACCCTCCCCCTTTAGAATCCCATGGACCTGAACCAAGATATCTCTGACCAGGGAAGGCAATGTACAATCTGGATGTCTCTTTCAGATCCACGGAATCTCTTTCCACTCCTCTAATTATGGAACCCCCATTACTACTCCACTCCTTTCTCCCCTACACTTCCCTCCTAGGCCACAGAGCCAGACTCAGTGCCAGAGACCTGGCTACTGAGCTCCCCCTGAGCAGGCCCTCCCCCAACAGTATCCAAAGCTGTATAACTATTACTGAGGGGAACGGCCAAAGGAGTACTCTGCACTGACTGCCTATTCCCTTTCCATCTCCTGACAGTCACCCGTGTACCTGCCTCCTACAACTTAGGGGTGACTACCTCCCTGTAGATCCTATCTATCACCTCCTTATTCTCCCATATGAGCTGAAGGTCATTGAGCTGCAGCTCCAGTTCCTTAACAGAGTCTCCAAGGAGCTGTAGCTTGATATGCTTCATGTCGTTATCAGGGAATCTGGAGGCTTCCAACATCTCACACAAGCCCCATAGCACTACCTCTGGATCATTCTCAGTGCACTATTACCAGAAAAAGCAACTTAATCGAAACTTCCTTAAAATCTCATCCTGTACTTGCTTAAGACTGTTAGCACCCAAGTCAGACCATTCTAACACTGACTTACTCACAGAGTGGGTGCTCCACAAAGGCTGCTCTGCTTACACCTCGTTGTGGCAGTGTGAAATGTCAGGAGGATGTTATGAGAATGCAGGGTGACTTGGACAGGTTGGGTGAGTGGGTAAATGTATGGCAGATGCAATTTAATGTGGATAAATGTGAGGTTATCCACTTTGGAGGCAAGAACAGGAAGGCAGATTACTATCTAAATGGAGTCAAGTTAGGAAAAGGGGAAGTACAACGAGATCTACATCAGTCAATGAAAGCAAGCATGCAGGTACAGCAGGCAGTGAAGAAAGCTAATGGCATGCTGGCTTTTATAATAAGAGGAATTGAGTATAGGAGTAAAGAGTATAGGAGTATATAGGACTCCTATAGGAGTATAGGAGTCCTTCTGCAGCTGTACAGGGCCCTGGTGAGACCCCACCTGGAGTATTGTGTGCAGTTTTGGTCTCCAAATTTGAGGAAGGACATTCTTGCTATTGAGGGGGTGCAGCATAGGTTCACAAAGTTAATTCCCGGAATGGCGGGACTGTCATATGTTGAAAGATTGGAGTGACTGGGTTTGTATACACTGGAATTTAGAAGGATGAGAGGGGATCTGATTGAAACATATAAGATTATTAAGGGATTGGACACACTGGAGGCAGGAAGCATGTTCCTGCTGATGGGCGAGCCCAGAACTAGAGGCCACAGTTTAAGAATAAGGGGTAGGCCATTTAGAACAGAGATGCGGAAAAACGTTTTCACCTAGAGAGTGGTGGATATGTGGAATGCTCTGCCCCAGAAGGCAGTGGAGGCCAAATCTCTGGATGCATTCAAGAGAGAGTTAGATAGAGCTCTTATAGATAGCGGGGTTAAGGGATATGGGGAGAGGGCAGGAACGGGGTACTGATTGTGTATGATCAGCCATGATCACAGTGAATGGTGGTGCTGGCTAGAAGGGCCGAATGGCCTACTCCTGCACCTACTGTCTATTGTCTATTTTCTTATTGGCCCCACACTGATTGAAAGAAAAGTCAAAGCTCCCAAGCTCTTTTTAAACTTTGCGCTGGAAGGCAGTAAGGGTGCAGAGGAGATTTACCAGGATGCAGGCTGGATTCGAGCATGCCATGACTGTGGGCTGGGCAAGCTAGGTGTTTTCCTTTTGGAATGGAGGAGGATGGGAGGTGACTTGATAGAGGTGTACAAGATGATAAAAGCAAATCAATAGCCAGAACCTTTCTCCTCGTGGCGAAAATGGTTAATGAGGGGGTACCATGGAAGGGAAGGATAGGGGAGATATCTGAGGTAAGTTTTGATTTTGTACTGAGTGATAGGCGTGTGGAATGCACTGTCAGATACATTTAGGATTTTAAGAAACTCTTAGATAGGCACATGGATGAAAGAAAAATGGTGGGCCACATGGGAGAGAAGGGTTAAATTGATCTTGGAGTAGGTTAAAGGGGCAACACAACATTGTGGACTGACGGGCCCATTCTGCGCGCACTGTTTTATGTTCAAATGTGCTGAGCATGGAGAATGCTCAAGAAGACACACTAATGCAACTTCCTGTCGCTGAGAAATAACCACAAGCAGATGCTGGTAGATCCCATTTGGGACGAAGAGAGTGGGTGGGATCCTACCAGCCCTGGAGCCTTCAGGACTTCCACAGGAGCGGTGAACCACCGGGCTCGGTGTTGGGTCACTACACACTTTAAGGGAGGGAGGCAGATGTAAGGAAATAATAGGCTAGTTAACCTGACTTCAGTGGTTGGGAAGATATTGGAGTCCGTTATTAAGGCTGAGGTTTCAGGATATACGTGATAAGATGGACCAAGGTCAGTACAGTTTCCTTAAAGGGAAATCTTGGCATACAAGCCTCACGGAATTCACTGAGGAAGTAATAGTTGGATAGACAAAGGGGATGCAGTGGATGTTGCTTAGTTGGATTTTCAGAAAGCTTTTGACAAGGTACCGCACATAAGGCTGTTAACCAAGATAAGGGCCCATGATAATACAGGAAAGATACTAGCATGGAAGAAAAGAGTGGGAATAAAGGGGGCCTTTTCTAGCTGGCTGCTGGCGACTAGCCATGTTCTACAGGTGTCAGTGTAGATACATAACTTCTTTTCAGGTTTTGTATCAATCACATGGATGATGAAACTGACGATTTGTGGCCAGAATGATTCAAAAATAGGCAGATACTGTTGAGAAAACGTGAAGTCTGGAGAAGGACAGGGACAGATAAGGAGAATGGGTGAAGAAGGGGCAAATGGAATATAGTGTAGGTAAGTGCAAGGTCATGCAACTTGATAGAAGGAATAAAGGCATAGACTATTTTCTAAACAGGGAGCAAATTCTGAAATCAGAGGTGCAAAGGGACTTGGGAGTCCTCATGCAGGATTCCCTAATGATCAACTTGCAGGCTGAGTTGGTGGTAATGAAGGCAAATGCAATGCCAGCATTCATTTCAAGAAGACCGGAATATAAAAACAATGCTTTAGTCAGATTTCATTTGGAGTATTGTGAGCAGTTTTAGGCCCTTGAAACAAGAAAAGATGTGCTGCCGTTGAAGAGGGTTGAGCGGAGACTCATGAACATCATCCCAGGAATAAAAGATTAACGTATGAAGAGCATATGAGGGCCTGTACTCACTGGAGTTTAGAAGAATGAAGGTGGATCTCATTGAAACTTATTGATACTGAAAGGCTCAGATAGAGTGGACAAGGGGAGTCCATTTCCAATATTGGGAAAGTTTATGACCAAAGGGCACAAACTCAAAAGATGAGTATGTCACTTTAGAACACAGATGAGGAAGAATTTCTTTAGCTGAAGGGTGACAAACTGTGGAATTCATTGCAACAGACAGGTGTGGGCACTAAGTCATTGGGTGTGCTTAAAATGGAGCTTGATAGCTTCTTGATGAGCAAGGGCATCAAAGGTTTTAGGAGAGAGGCAGGAGAATGGGGTTGAAATGATCAAACGGTGGAGCAGACTTGATGGCATGAATAGCCTATTTCTAGTATACCTTATGGTCCTATGAGCTGAGAACTATTACCTAGAAGCACAATCCCATTGAGGCCGTGCTGAAAACAAGAAGTTTAAGAAGACTAGAAGCGAGCAATTTAGAAGACAAATCAGGAGCAACTTCTTCACACAAAGGGTGGTGCTTATTTGGAATGAGCTACTAGAAATATTGAATGAAGTGGGCACATTAGGAACATTTAAAAGCCGTCTAGATAAGTACATGAAGGGGAGAGGTCTAGAGAGGCACGGGCCAAATGCAGGCAGATGGATCTGCCTGCTGGGCAACGCAGTCAACATGAATGCAGTGGGCATAAGGGCCTGCTTTCAGGCCGTATGAGTACCAATAGGTAATATTCTGTGGAGAGATGGAAAGCAGCAATGAGAGGGATTAGAAGTTTTACTTCTGTTTACGGGGTTTCCTGCTTAGACAGGGTGATTTTCTGAGGTCTAATGGGGGTGGGGGTGGGGGCAGGTGCTGTTGTAATAATGGCGAAAGCAGCAACTATTGTATTCAAACTTGCATCACTGTCTGAAATGGTTTCCGTCAGCAGGAAGTTTTCAGATACTCTATCAGTTTCACTTTGTTGACAGAACACCATAGCTGGCAGGTAATGCAGAACCTGTAGTAATCAACTCAGGCCATACTGTACATGCAGTTTCTGAAGACACATCACTGGACAAGTGTGACAGCATTGGGAGATTTTGGGGAACCTTTGCCAGAAATGGAAAACTTGGCTGCATGTTCATGAAAATAGTTTGGAAGTTTTTTGGTTGGAGACTGCAGAGGGTGTTTAAATTACGGGGGCCATATGCAGAACAATTAGAAAGATCTGATTCTCTTTGTACAGGGGTCAGAACCCCAGTGGTTAAGACTTAAAGTAACTGCAGGAAAGAATGAAGACTATATTGTATGCAGTTCTATTATCTGCTACAAAAATCCGCTTTATTTGTCACATGTACGCAGGTTGGAGGGTACCCAGACAGAAAGTAAGGTGTTGCTATTTTAATTCCACTTCCCATTCCCATTCTGACTTGGCAGTCCATGGTCTCCTCCACTGTTGTGACGAGGCCACTCAGTTTGGGGAAGCAACAACTTATATTCCGTCTGGGTAGCCTCCAAACTGATGGCGTGGACATCAATTTCTCAAACTTTTGGTAATGCCACCCCCCACCCCTCCATCACCATTCCCCATTTCCCCCTCTGACCTTATCTCTTTACCTGCCCATCACCTCCCTCTGGTGCTCCTCTCCCTTCCCTTTCTTCCATGGCCTTCTGTCCTCTCCTACCGGATTCCTCCTTCTCCAGCCCTTTCACCAATCAACTTCCCAGCTTGTTACTTCACCTCCTCTCTCCCGGATCCACTAGTCACACTGTGCTTTTCCCTCCCCTTCCCCACCTTCTAACTCGGGCTCCTCATCTTTTTTTCTCCAGTCCTGATGAAGGGTCTTGGCCAAAAATGTTGACTGTACTCTTTTCCATTGATGCTGCCTGGCCTGCTGAATTCCTCCAGCATTTTGTGTGTGTTCCCTTTCATTCAGTCCTCAGCTAGGCAGCGCAGTAACACAACACTATTACAGCACAGTGTTCCGGGTTCAATTCCTACCGCTGCCTGTGAGGAGTTTGCATGTTTTCCCTGTGACCGTAAGCATTTCCTGTGTTTCCTCCCACATTCCACTGATGTATGGGCTAGTAGGCTGATTGGGTATAATTGGGGTGTGTGGGCTCATTGGGCTGGAAAAGCTTTCTACCACGCTGTATCTCCGAAAAAAAATAAGAATTAAAAACAAACAGCCCATCCCTTATTTTGAGATGGTGTTTCTTGACCCCCTCCCTGTATCCAAGCCTGTTGTGTCCTGTAGGAATTCCACAAATTCCAATGAAATGTCCTGAGTCTTATAAACTCTGCAGACTACAGTCCTAGTCTAGTCTAGTCTCTCATTACATGACAAATACCACCTGTGGAACAAGCCAGGCAAATCTTCCCCGCAAGGCAACTTCTTACAATGACAACTCAGTCCATTTTTATTTTGAGGGAAAGAGACTTGAGCTGAATTGTGCTCCTATATTCATATCCTGGTGTAAAGATGAGCTTTATTTGTCACATACACATCAAAACATAGAGTAAAATGGCTCGCTTTTGCATCAAATCAAGTCAGCAAGGATTACGCTGGGGGCAGCCTGCAAGTGTGGTCATGCTTCCAGTGCCAATAGGGCATACCCACATACTGGGAGGAGATCGGAGCCCCTGGAGGAAACCCACATGGTCACAGGGGAGCATACTCATTGCGGGCAGTGGCAGGAACTGGACCTCAATCAGTCATCGTTGGCTCTGTAAAGCCATTGCGCTAAATGCTAGACCACTGCGTTGCTCCCCATGCTACAGTGCCACCTAGTGGCCAACATACCATTTACCCTCCTAATCGCATAGTGCTCTTCTTGTCTGCTGCCCTTCAGTGACGGTACAGGTTCACAAGGGTCCCCTTTGAACTTCAATACAATCTCCTCCTGTTTAACAAGTACTCCGTGTTCTGTTTTGTGCCCCATGATGGATAACTTTACATCCTGCCAAACACTGCGTCTGCTGTGTACTGTTGGGATGACACGGTAGCGTAACACTGTTACAGTACTAGCGACCGTTTCAATTCCACTGGTGGTGGTAGAGACAGATACATTAGGGACATTTAACGGACTCTTGAGTAGGCACATGGATGTAGGAAAAGTGGAGGGTTAAGGGCTGAGTGAGTATAGAAAAGGCTTTTTCCGCAGTTGGTACATCATTGTGAGCTGAAGGGCCCATACCGTGCTTGGATGCTATATATTCTGTATACTTGTTCTATGTACATTGTCCATCTATCTTCCTTCAGCCCAGATGCTGCAAGCAGGATAAATGAAGAGGTCTGGGTCGGCTCTGAGACAAGGGGAATGAAATTAAAATGGCACGGAAACAGGTAGAGTTTACAAGCAAAATTTTATAAATTGCATACCAGTTTCCCAATGGCTAACTCCCTTGGTTCCAGCACCATCTCCTGGCCGAGCCACAAACTGCAGCTTAGCCCTGCTGTCCATTTCCCGCTGCTGACAAGACACACAACACTCTTCATGCTCGGCACTCAGCTGAGCCTTTTACTGGACAGTAACATGTAGTGAAGGAGACCGGTTCAGAGGAAGGATGTGGATGGTGGTAATGTTGCTGGATCAACCTGTCGCCCCATTACGGGGAGGAGGTGGAGACTCTGGAGAGGGTGCAGAAGTTGTTCACCAGGACGCTGGCTGGATTATGGGGCATAAGGAGAAGAGGGACAAACCTGGGTTGTTTACACTGGAGTGTTGAAGGTGGTGGAGAGACCTGATAGGAGTTTATAAAATTACGAAGAGGCACAGATAGGATAGGTAGTTGGAATCTTAGTCTCAGGCTAGAAATGAAGATGGTTAGAGATGATCAATTTCATTTGTCACACGTACATTGAAACAGTGAAATGCATCATTTGTGTCAAATCAAATCAGTGAGGATTGTGTTGAGTATCAGCGTGACAAAGCATACCCGTTACAAGCCCTAACCCGTACAACCTTTGGAATTTGGGAGGACACTGAAGCACGTGGAGCAAACCAACGCAGTCATCTAGAGGGTGTACGGTCGGTGGCAGGAATTGAACCCGATCTTACTAAAGCACCGAGCTCACTGCTGCGCTCCCATGATGTAACACTAGATGACATGCATTAAAGGCAAGATCAGGAAATTTAAAGGAGATGTGCAGAGACCGGTGGGTGCATGGAAGGGACAGTGATGGAAGCAGATAGGACGGCAGTGTTGACAGACACATCAATGTGTGGGGAACGGGTGCAGGGGTATGGATCACGCGCACACAGATGAAAATTAGTTTAATTCAGCATCATGTACGGCACAGACATTGTGGGCTGAAGGCCCAGTCTTGTGTTGTACTAAAGCTTGAAGACAAACATCATTCTGAAACATTATATTAATTCAATAAAAATTCTTAAATATACATATACATGTAAACCTGTACAGTGAAGGGTGGGTGTAATTACAGTTTTAACACTTTCCATTAAAAACATGATTTTTGATAGAAGGCAGTGATACAATATGTACAGACAATACAGATATAGAAAATATTAACACATCTAATCACTGTCACATAATGCCTGCAGTTGAAATAATCACTGTTAAAAATAAATAATTGTTTTGAAAAAATCTTTAAAAACCATCTGTAGCCCAGTTCAGCAACTGTGCATTATTTGCAAACCTCAAACGACATGAGCGCTGGAAGCAGTATGCAGACTCAACACGATACAGTTAGTTCAGCAGGGACAGACAATAAGCTGCACGACTCCCTGGCCTGCCTCCCCGATGATACACTGATACCAGTTATACTTTACCGAACTGATTACCGCCCATACAAAACTAATGTATCAGTATTGCTGATAAAGATGAACTTTAAAAACCTACAGAGAAACGTGTCATTTGACTCAATGGCCAACGCAGTCCAAAGACGTGCTGGTGGCAGCCCACGAGTGTCACTGACATAGCGTGCCCACAACTCACCATGAATACAGATGGCGGCAGAATTGAACCCAGGTCGCTGATGCTGTAAAGCATTAAGCTAACTGCTACGATTCCCACTGACACTAGCGAGCCCTCTGCTGACCTCACTCACTGTCGACAAGCACACACACACATCATCA